>NW_027422769.1:0-178863 GCF_048934315.1 Petromyzon marinus
AAAGAAAAGAAAGAAAAGAAAAGAAAGAAGAAAGAAAGAAAAGAAAAGAAAGAAAAGAAAAGAAAGAAAGAAAGAAAGAAAGAAAGAAAAAGAAAGAAAGAAAGAAAAGAAAAGAAAGAAAGAAAGAAAGAAAAGAAAGAAAGAAAGAAAAGAAAGAAAAGAAAGAAAGAAAGAAAGAAAGAAAGAAAGAAAGAAAGAAAGAAAGAAAAGAAAGAAGAAAGAAAAAAAGAAGAAAGAAGAAAAAAGAAAGAAAGAAAAGAAAGAAAGAAAGAAAAAAAGAAAGAAAAAGAAAGAAAGAAAGAAAAAGAGGAAAAGAAAGAAAGAAAGAAAGAAAAGAAAAGAAAGAAAGAAAAGAAAGAAAGAAAGAAAGAAAGAAAGAAAGAAAGAAAGAAAAAAAGAAAAAGAAAGAAAGAAAGAAGAAAAAACCCTCCCCTCCCCTCCCTCCCCTCCCTCCCTCCCCTCTTTCCCCTCCCTCCCTCCCCTCCCCTTCCCCCCTCCCCTCCCTCCCTCCCTCCCTCCCTCCCACCCCTCCCTCCCTCCCCTCCCCTCGCTCCCTCCCTCCCCTCCCTCCCTCCCCTCCCTCCCTCCCTCCCCTCCTTCCCCTCCCCTCCCCTTCCTCCCCTCCCTCCCCTCCCTCCCCTCCCTCCCTCCCCTCCCCTTCCCCCCTCCCCTCCCTCCCTCCCACCCCTCCCTCCCTCCCCTCCCCTCCCTCCCTCCCTCCCCTCCCTCCCTCCCTCCCCTCCCCTCCCCTCCCTCCCTCCCTCCCTACCCTCCCCTCCCTCCCCTCCCCTCCCTCCCTCCCTCCCTCCCCTCCCCTCCCCTCCCTCCCCTCCCCTCCCTCAGCTCCCCTCCCTCCCCTCCATCCCCTCCCTCCCCTCCCTCCCTCCACTCCCTCCCCTCCCTCCCTCCCTTTTTCACTACATCATGAATATATTAATAAGTATAGACGTGTAAGTCACGTCTGCATTCCTCTGCACCTGACGTGTAGATGGTGTGGATATTCTTTTTTTCTGCCTGCAGCTGATGCTTCCTCTGCAGAATTGTTCTGATGGAGCAAAGGCACTCAGCGCAGCTCAGTACAAGTCAACAATGCGACCAGCGTGCATACAGCATGGACCGGACTGGAAATTTGACACGGCACCAGAGAAGTCACACAGGAGAGAAACCCTTTAAATGTACTGTGTGTGGGAAGGCATTTTTATGGTCATCTGCTCTTAAAAAACACCAGAGAATACACACAGGAGAGAAACCCTTCAAGTGTACTCTGTGCGGCAAGGCATTTTCAGATTCATATTATCTTGTAATACACCAGAGAACACACACGGGAGAGAAACCCTTCAAGTGCAGTGTTTGTGGGAAGGCATTTTCACGGTCATCTGCTCTTAAAAAACACCAGAGAACACACACGGGAGAGAAACCCTTCAAGTGTACTCTGTGCGGGAAGGCGTTTTCAGATTCATATAAGCTTGTAACACACCAGAGAACACACACGGGGGAGAAACCCTTCAGGTGCACTCTGTGCAGGAAGGCGTTTGCACATTCATCAAATCTTAAACTACACCAGAGAACACACACGGGAGAGAAACCCTTCAGGTGCACTCTGTGCGGGAAGGCGTTTGCACAGTCACCACATCTTAAAGTACACCAGAGAACACACACGGGAAAGAAACCCTTCAAGTGCAGTGTGTGTGGGAAGACATTTTCAGATTCATATAATCTCGTAATACACCAGAGAACACACACGGGAGAGAAACCCTTCAGGTGCACGATGTGCGGGATGGCGTTTACACAGTCATATCTTCTCGTAATACACCAAAGAACACACACAAAAGAGATACCCTTCAAGTGCAGTGTGTGTGGGAAGATATTTTCAGATTCATGTAATCTTGTAAAACACCAGAGAACACACACAGGAGAGAAGCCCTTCAAGTGTGCTCTGTGCGGGAAGGCGTTTGCACGTTCATCATATCTTGAAGTACACCAGAGAACACACACGGGAGAGAAACCCTTCAAGTGCAGTGTGTGCGTGAAGGCATTTGCACAGTCATCTACTCTTGTAAAACACCAGAGAACACACACGGGAGAGAAACCCTTCAAGTGTACTCTGTGCAGAAAGCCGTTTGCAGATTCATCAACTCTTCGAAGACCACAGAGAACACAGAAGCATCAGAAGATCCACAAGGAGTGGAGTCTGAATTCAGCTTGTGAAAGTCAAAGTGCCGCAATGAGCCCATCCCTCATGAAACACGAACCGGACGAAAATCCCATCTTGGACACTTTTAAAGGTATAAAGGTGAAATATGAAGAGGTGAAGTTGAAATGTGAAGAAGTGATGGTGAAATGTGAAGAAGTGATGAGCGAAGAAGTGAAGGTAAAATGTGAAGATGAAGATTCAACTCCAAAATGGGACCTTCACATCGTGAAGCAGGAGAAGAACTCTGACTGTGAGTCAGAGTGAGGCAACTCCCAGCAGTTTGTGGAAGTGGAGGTGTGGGTGGACTTGCTCCTAGACAATACAAAGTCAAGTGGAGACCCGGTAGATGTGTAAGCCAGAGACGATGTCGCTTCAATAGATGCACCTTTGTCACAGGCCTTTAATGACAGGAATGTGAAGTTGAACACTTTGTGGGCCCGTGGGTTGGGTAGATCTCTAACATGGTGCTTGCTTAATCGCCTCAGCAACTCGGAGTTTTGTATCTAATCTCAAACGCTCGAAGAGCATCCCCAAGTAGCAGCTGTCCCTGTGTGGCACAAGGTGGTGGCCCTGCACCGGCCTGCATGTGGACAAGAGCCTATCCATAGGGGGCGATGATTGATGTGTCATCTTAGTTGTGTAGTTTGTAGGTAATTTTTAGAATTTGCTACATTTTCACTCAGATGCCAGCATGCAATGGCCTACTCGTTTTGAATGACACAATAGTATGTTTTACATACACTGTGAAGCAGACTGTGCAACTCTTTTTTAAAAGCTTGTTAATACGATGTAACGTGATGCAGTATATTTCACTGAAGTAATCCAATTTTGTTAATATGCCTGTCAATAATTTAGAATGAATACTTGTCTGATTTTGTGCATACTTGTAACATTTGATCTGTAACGGTCAAACATTGAATAAGTGATGTTAGGACAAAGTGTGCGTGTCTGTTTGAAAGTAACCTGTACAGAGAACTCAGGTGGGACCCGTTGTTCTTGTGATACAGGTCAAATGGTGTTTTTGTGTTCCACGAAGCATCTGGAGCAACGCATTGTCTTTGAAATAGGTAGCACGCTCGGATCATTCATCAGTTACAAGGCATACCACTTAAAAGTTACACGTATAGGAGGAGGTACATTCTCTACAACACGAATTATAGTTTTGTCTTACGTGTTGAGGCCATGTGATGTGTCGAAGGCTCTCTGCCAGCTCACAGGACAGACCCAAGTTGCCATGTGCTCAATAAGATGACTGACAGAGGCACCACTGCACCGACTTGGTGTGGCTGACGCTCCGCTCGTTGTCGTGAGCGTCGCTCATCCGCCCTCCGTTGTTACTGGAGGGCGACTGCCTCCAACTGCCCAGCAGCGTGCTTCACGAGCCTCCTCCACAGAGGCCGATCTTGACACCGCTGGTACCGGTCATCGGCAAGTCCACTCAGCTCCACATCTTTATGTACAGCATCAGTCCATACATCTTTAAGAGGGTTATCGAAATGCCATGCAACAGACAGATGGGCAGATATGAACAAACAGAGCTAATGCATTAACATCTCAACCTTGGTTGGAAAGCGTTAAAAAGGAATGTCTTATTTGACCTGAACTGCATATTGTTTGATTTGAGTTAAGGACAATAAAAAAACTAATACAGAGATCGTGCACTCACATCAGTCTGGGTTAGCGCGTGAGAGGACCTGTAATACTATGATCTCACCAGATACGGAGACATTGGCATTAATGCAGATTTGAGGCTATGCGGATGGCTTTGAACCCAATGCACCCTTCAATGGTAATGCACATAATAGAGACATGCTTTGTTCACTTTTCTAAACCCATGCTTTTAAAATAATCTCAAGCAATTTTCTCTGCCAGTCATGTTGCCTGATCTTATTGCACTCACGCAAAGACAAAGATCCCCCATATAGCCTTAACAGACTGTAGGGGCAAGTGCTGTTAGCGAGCACCTATGAAGGCCGGAACGGTACACGAGGGAGTAGGTGGCCAGCACCACGCCCGACCGCCTTTGTCTCCCTAGTCGCCATGTTTACACACCGTACCAGGTACTCACACACTCACACACACACAAAGATCCCCCGTACAGCCTTCAACAGACTGCTGGGGCAAGTGCTTTTGGTGAGCTCCTATAAACGCTGGCACGCACAGCACTCGAGGGGGAGGGTGGCCAACACCGCACCGGGCCGCCTTTGTCTCCCCTGATATTTACACACCACACTAGGAAGTCATTCAAGACTACATCGATGTAGGGAAAACCCAGGACTGGTTTAAATATCTGCCACTGTTGTTTGTCATGAGCAGGAATACAATTTGGGTCACCGGGTTACGGAGTGCAGTGCGATAGCCACTAAATTACCGCTCCCCACTCATACACAACAACAAGAACAAAGATCCCCGGTAGAGCATTAACAGACTCTAGGGGCAAGTGCTGTTAGCGAGCACCTATGAAGGCTGACACGGCACACGAGGGGGGTGGGTAGCCAGCACCGCGCCCGGCCGCCTTTGTATCCCGAGTGGCGATGCTTGCATCACACTGGATACTCATCTTTAGGCTGAGTCGACCTAGGGAAGGCCCAGGACCGGTTCAGATAATCGTCACTGGCGGTGTTGGCCGTGAGCAGGAAACAAACCCGTGTCTCCGGGTTCGTAGCGCAGCATAGCGCTAACCGCTGCCCTACCGCTCGTACAAAGATACGTTTAAACACGCGCACGCAAATACACATTCTGTTTGACTAACACTTCTTTCAAACCGTACGTAGCCAAGCATTTCCGTTGTTGAGTTTCTGGATAATGTTTTGGAATTACCACAATTTTGACCGTGACACCAACATGCAATGACCTGTGCGTTGTGAGTGACACAATACTCTGTTTTACATCCGCCGTGAAGCAGAACAGCACATATTGTGGTGAATGTTACTGGGGTGGCCAGGTGTGCCTGTCGGATTTGAACTTTGAACCTCTGCAACAAATAGAGAATGCGCTACCATATTCCTGGTTCTTTCGGTAAAGTCACGTAGATAGAATACAAAAAATAAACAAAATAAAAATACGAATAAATAAAAATAATAATAAAAAAATAATTTGATGATAAGATGCCATGGGTCGACTGACTCAGATGACTGGCTAATGCACCACCTTTGCCCCCCACTACCCACACACACACAGTGTGTGTATGTACACACAATAATGTCCACGTTGTTGTTGCTGCGTTCACGCACCCAAGGGAGGGGGCAATGGAAAATGAATCTAAATCAACTTAAACTCCATCCCCGCTCTGCGACGTCACCACTCAGCATGACCTCATCGGCATGAAGTGCCATCGGGAGGTGTACTTCGCTAGTGACGTCATGTCACCAAGGTATTCACACTCTGCCAACCTCGTCCACAGCGCTCTTGAGCGTGACGTTACCTCCGCTTGGGTCACTGCCGATGTCAATCCAGTGCCAATCCTTATTTGGGCAAAGCTACGCCCAGTGACTGGCGGTTCATTAACATAATGTATCCGTTGAAGCCGTCGAGTTCAGCAGCCATGCCCCATCTCTCGACATATGGCCGGTTTACATTAACATAATCTATTCAGTTGCCGAGTCGCTTATTATGGGAGGGGCGTGTCTCTTACTCCGGAAGTGACGTCATGTTACCTGCTTACCCACGTGACGTCGCGAGGTAACAGGAGGCTGCCGATCCGTGCTTGCACTGAAATCCGAGGTGAGAAATTCTCATGGTGGTAGTGGTGATGGTGGTTGTGGTGGTGGTGGTTGTTGTTGTTTACCAAGGTAGAGCCTCTCTCTCTCTCAGGGATGTCAATTGAGTAGCAGCGAGCATGGGAATCGATGTCCAGGTTGGAACTTTACAACGCGGGGCCTAGCCACGCGTGGCCTTGCCTCCTGCCCTCGCCTGATTGCATTCACTTTAATTATCTCGCTTAAGTTTAATTTGTCTTCACCCGGCTCGCCACTTTGTAACTTTGTTTTATTGTCAATATTCACGCAGTTTTTATTTTCTTTTGTTACCAGGCCAAGCCCGCTTGAGCTGCTATACCGCTCTTGTTATCAGAAGCCACCTGCCCACAACAACACAAGGTGAGGCTTTGTCAACGTGTGTGAATGTTTTGACTTAAAACTTCGGTGACTGCAGGAATTAATATTCTTGGTTCTTTCGGTAAAGTCACGTAGATAGAAAATAACAATAACAGAATAATTTTTCTGTTTTAAATGAAGCAAAAAACCCTACGACGTTTCTATGGCAAAATTAATGTTGAAGATGCGAGGGCTTACAGGAATATTTATGACATTTGCCCTCTCATTGCGTGCCATGACAGTGCTGTTTGCACAGTCATACATAGTCACTGTAAGATGTTTTTCTTGGTCGTGTTTTTGTTTTGTTGCTTGTGGTTGCACCCGATTCAAGAGCCGAATGGCTCACGGGACTATAACCAAAATAAATAAAAATGAAAATCAAAAAACTAAAACCGCGTGATGAATTTTGGGAAAGTTTTTCACTGCATCTCCAAATATATATAAAAGGCAAAGTTGTGATTGCGTGTGTTGTCTGTTCAAAATGTTTAGCGTACTTCCCGACATGCAACAAACTGGAAATTTGCCATGTGGGTACTTTCCAGACTGTACACCATACAAACATTATACAAATACACTTTTGTGTTTTTGTTGGGGGGAGGGAGCTCAATAATGTATAGATTTTTTGCACGGCAAGTGAGCTGTGACGTCAAATCTGTCACGTGACCCGCGCATGTGGAAGCGTAACGCATTGTAGTGTAGCGGTTAGCGTTGTGTTTGTGTGTATGTGTGTCTGTGTGTGTGTATCTGTGTGTGTCTGTGTGTGTCTGTGTATCTGTGTGTGTGTGTCTGTGTGTGTGTCTGTGTTTGTGTGTGTCTGTATCTGTGTGTTTGTATCTGTGTGTGTGTATGTGTGTCTGTGTGTGTGTGTGTATGTCTGTGTGTGTATCTGTGTGTGTGTGTGGAAAAGTAACTCATTGTAGTGTAGCGGTTAGCGCTACGCTGCGCAACGAACCCGGCGACCCGAGTTCGATTCCCGCTCACGGCCACCACCGGTAATGATTATTTGAACCGCTTCTGGGTCTGCCCTAGGTAGACTCAGCCTAAAACGAGTAACTGTCGTGGTGTGAACATCGCCACTGGGGAGACAAAGGCGACCGGACGTGGGGATCCAAGTCCCGGGCGAAGCCAGGTAGTACAGCTAGTCATGAATACATGAATGAATATAGACGTGTAAGTCACGTGTGACTGTTTATATTCATTCCTCCATGGCTCGATACTGACGTGTAGATGGTGTGGATATTCTTATTTTCTGTCTGCAGCTGACCCTGGTCTGATGGAGCAAATGCACTCAGCACAGCAGCTCGGTACGACAAGTCAACAATGCGACCAGCGTGCATACGGCACGGATCGGACTGGAAATTTGACACAGCACCAGAGAACTCGCACAGGAGAGAAACCCTTCAAGTGCACTGTGTGTGACAAGGCATTTTCAGATTCATCGGCTCTTAAAAAAAACCAGAGAACACACACGGGAGAGAAACCCTTCAAGTGCACTGTGTGTGGGAAGGCATTTTCAGATTCATCGACTCTTAAAAAACACCAGAGAACACACACGGGAGAGAAACCCTTCAAGTGCACTGTGTGTGGGAAGGCATTTTCACAGTCATCTGCTCTTAAAATTCACCAGAGAACACACACGGGAGAGAAACCCTTCAAGTGTGTGTGGGAAGGCATTTTCTGATTCATCTACTCTTAAAAAACACCAGAGAACACACACGGGAGAGAAACCCTTAAAGTGCAGTGTGTGTGGAAAGGCATTTTCAGATTCATCTCATCTTCAAAGACACCAGAGAACACACACGGGAGAGAAACCCTTCAAGTGCAGTGTGTGTGGGAAGACATTTTCAGATTCATTTGCTCTTAAAACACACCAGAGAACACACATGAGAGAGAAATCCTTCAAGTGCAGTGTGTGTGGAAAGGCATTTTCAGATTCATCTCATCTTCAAAGACACCAGAGAACACACACGGGAGAGAAACCCTTCAAGTGCAGTGTGTGTGGGACGGCATTTTCAGATTCATCTACTCTTAAAAAACACCAGAGAACACACACGGGAGAGAAACCCTTCAAGTGCAGTGTGTGTGGGAAGGCATTTTCAGATTCATTTGCTCTTAAAACACACCAGAGAACACACACGGGAGAGAAACCCTTCAAGTGCAGTGTGTGTGGGAAGGCATTTTCAGATTCATCTCATCTTCAAAGACACCAGAGAACACACACAGGAGAGAAACCCTTCAAGTGCAGTGTGTGTGGGAATACATTTTCATATTCATTTGCTCTTAAAACACACCAGAGAACACACATGGGAGAGAAATCCTTCAAGTGCAGTGTGTGTGGAAAGGCATTTTCAGATTCATCTCATCTTCAAAGACACCAGAGAACACACACGGGAGAGAAACCCTTCAAGTGCAGTGTGTGTGGGAAGACATTTTCAGATTCATCTACTCTTAAAACACCAGAGAACACACATGGGAGAGAAACCCTTCAAGTGCAGTTTGTGTGGAAAGGCATTTTCAGATATATCTCATCTTTAAAGACACCAGAGAACACACACGGGAGAGAAACCCTTCAAGTGCAGTGTGTGTGGGAAGACATTTTCAGATTCATCTACTCTTAAAACACACCATAGAACACACACGGGAGAGAAACCCTTCAGGTGCAGTGTGTGTGGGAAGACATTTTCATGGTCATCTGCTCTTAAAACACACCAGAGAACACACACGGGAGAGAAACCCTTCAAGTGCAGTGTGTGTGTGAAGACATTTTCAGATTCATTTGCTCTTAAAACACACCAGAGAACACACACGGGAGAGAAACCCTTCAAGTGCAGTGTGTGTGTGAAGGCATTTTCATGGTCATCTGCTCTTAAAACACACCAGAGAACACACACGGGAGAGAAAACCTTCAGGTGCAGTGTGTGTGGGAAGACATTTTCAGATTCATCTACTCTTAAAAAACACCAGAGAACACACACGGGAGAGAAACCCTTCAAGTGCAGTGTTTGTGGGAAGACATTTTCACGGTCATCTGTTCTTAAAACACACCAGAGAACACACGGGAGAGAAACCCTTGTGCAGTGTGTGTGGGAAGACATTTTCTGATTCATCTGCTTTTAAAAAACACCAGAGAACACACACAGGAGAGAAACCCTTCAGGTGCAGTGTGTGGGAAGACATTTTCAGATTCATCTACTCTTAAAAAACACCAGAGAACACACAGGAGAGAAACCCTTCAAGTGCAGTGTTTGTGGGAAGACATTTTCACGGTCATCTGCTCTTAAAAAACACCAGAGAACACACGGGAGAGAAACCCTTCAAGTGCAGTGTGTGCGGGAAAGCATTTGCACATTAATCAAATCTTCAAGTACACCAGAGAACACAGACAGGAGAGAAACCCTTGTACACTCTGTGTGGGATGATGTTTGCACAGTCATCACATCTTAAAGTACACCAGAGAACACACACAGGAGAGAAACCCTTCAGGTGCACTCTGCGGGAAGGCATTTGCACATTCATAAAATCTTCAAGTACACCAGAGAACACGGAAGCATCAGAAGATCTGCAAGGAGTGGAATCTGAAATCAGCTTGTGAAAGTCAAAGTGCCACAATAAGCCCATCCTTCAAGAAACAAGAACCGGACGAAAATCCCAGCTTGGACACTTTTAAAGGTTTCGAGGTGAAATATGAAGAGGTGATGGTGAAGAGGGAAGAAGTGATGGTGAAGAGGGAAGAAGTGAAGGTGAAATGTGAAGATGAAGATTCAACTCCAAAATGGGACCTTCACATCGATGGAGGCAACGTGAAGCAGGAGGAGAATTCTGACTGTGAGGCAGAGCGAGGCAACTCCCAGCAGTTTGTGGAAGTGGAGGTGTGGGTGGACTTCCTCCGAGACAATCCAAAGTCAAGTGGAGACCCGGTAGATGTGTAAGCCAGAGACGATGTCGCTACAATAGATGCACCTTTGTCACAGGCCTTTAATGACAATGTGAAGTTGAACACTTTGTGGGCCCGTGGGTTGGGTAGATCTCTAACCAGGAGCAAGAGCCAATAAGCTCCCAAGCATTCACTATGTTATCATAATTGCTTTTACACGGTGCTTGCTTAACCGCCTCAGCAACTCGGAGTTTTGTGTCGTACCTCGTCTGAAACACTCGAAGAGCATCCCCAAGTAGCAGCTGCCCCTGTGTGGCACAAGGTGGTGGCCCTGCACCGGCCTGCATGTGGACAAGAGCCTGTCAGTAGGGGGCGATGATTGATGTGTCATCTTAGTTGTGTAGTTTGTAGGTAATGTTTAGAATTTGCTACATTTTCACTCAGACGCCAGCATGCAATGGCCTACTCGTTTTGAATGACACAATAGTATGTTTTACATACACTGTGAAGCAGACTGTGCATTTTTTTAAAAGCTTCTTGTTGATACGATGTAACGTGATGCAGTATATTTCACTGCAGTAATCCAATTTTGTTAATATGCCTGTCAATAATTTAGAATGTATACTTGTCTGGTTTTGTGCATACTTGTAACATTTGATCTGTAAGGGTCAAACATTGAATAAGTGATGTTAGGACAAAGTGTGTCTGTTTGAAAGTAACCTGTACAGAGAACTCAGGTGAGACCCGTTGTTCTTGTGATACAGGTCAAAAGGTATTTTTTTGTTCCACGAAGCATCTGGAGCAACTCATTGTCTTTGAAATAGGTGGCACACTCGGATCATTCATCAGTTACAAGGCATCCACTTAAAAGTTACACGTATAGGAGGAGGTACATTCTCTACAACACGAATTGTAGTTTTGTCTTACGTGTTGACGTAGATTTTGTCTAACTGGGACTAGAAATGCTCCTTGCTGATTGACGTCTGGATGTTCATAACCATCGGTTGAAGCAAACCCCACTGCTGTTGTTGAGACGCTGTATACCAATAAGGGTCCAACACATTGACGGCCTTCAGGCCAGGAAAGTCACAACATTTGCACACGAAGGACGCATTAACGCAAGTACCCCATGCTCCGTTTTGAAGTTTTAAAATGAAACATCTTTGAATTGTGTTGTGTTTTGAATTAGATGATTTTATTTCCTCATTAAAAGCTTGTATCAATTTACATCTGGAAGACTTCATTGAAAAGGACATTTCGTGTGAATTTTCTCTCATTAAGTAGATGGCCTTGCCGGGGGTTTGGTTCAATGTGGACACAAACATGGTACATACACAGTGTATACACACAGTGTACACAGTGTACACACAGTGGCACACAGTGACACAGTGACACTGTGCACACGCAGTGTACACACTGTGTCAGTGTACACACAGTGACACAGAGTGTAAACTGTGTGTGTGTACACTGTGTGTGTGTGTACACTGTGTGTACACACACACACAGTTTACTCAGTGACACACAGTTTACTCAGTGACACACAGTGACACAGTGACACAACAACCGCCATTCGCCACTAAGTGGCGGTGACGTCACCACGACGCTTGTGCCAGGCACAGTGACACACACACAGTGACACAGTGACACACAGCGACACACAGTGACACAGTGACACAGTGTATACACATAGTGTACACACACTGTACACACAGTGTATACACAGTGTACACACACACATAGTGTACACACACAGTGACAGTGACACACATAGTGTGCACACACAGTGACACACAGTGACACTGTACACACACAGTGTACACACAGTGACACAGTGACATACACACAGTGACACAGTGACATAACAACCGCCATTCGCCACTAAGTGGCGGTGACGTCACCACGACGCTTGTGCCAGGCACAGTGACACACACACAGTGACACAGTGATACACACAGCGACACACAGTGACCCACAGTGTATACACACAGTGTACACACAGTGTATACACACGCAGTGTATACACAGTGATACAGTGTACACACACAGTGTACACACAATGTATATACGTACACAGTGTACATACA
The DNA here is from genome assembly GCF_048934315.1 of Petromyzon marinus. NCBI lineage: Eukaryota > Metazoa > Chordata > Hyperoartia > Petromyzontiformes > Petromyzontidae > Petromyzon > Petromyzon marinus. The sequence continues at coordinate 12,247 of NW_027422769.1, forward strand.
CACACTGTACACACACAGTGTACACACACAGTGACACACACAGTGACACAGTGTACACATACACACAGTGTACACACACACAGTGTACACACACAGTGTACACATACACACAGTGTACACACACACAGTGTATGCACAATAATGTCCACGTTGTTGCTGAGCTCACGCACCCAAGGGAGGGAGCAATGGAAAATGAATCTAAATCAACTTAAACTCCAACTCTGTGACATCACCACTCTGCATTACCTCATCGGCGTGAAACGCCAGGGGGAGGTGTACCTCGCTAGTGACGTCATGTCACCAAGGTGTTCACCCCAACCCCGTCCACCGCGCTCTTGAGCATAACGTCACCTCCGCTTGGGTCACTGCCGATATCGTTCCAGTGGCAATCCTTATTTGGGCAAAGCTATGCCCAGTACTCTTTGGTTCTATTGGGTAAATTCTAGATTTAAAGCTTTCGTGACTGCTAGGATCCATACTCTTTGGTTCTATTGGGTAAAGTCACATAGGTGAAAATAAAATAAAAAAAATAACAAAAAATCACGACGTTTCGGCCACAACACAAGCGGCCTTAATCAGGTGAAGGGACGAGACTGTCTGGAGGACAGCGCTGGAGTGGAAGAAGCCACGCTTAGATCACGACCTTTAAGCTGTGTGAGAAGAAAAAGACCAAGCGCCTTGACAAAGGAATTAGCATATAATTTAGCATTGAAATGGCTCATTGAAATAGCTAAGTTAAAGTATACACATCCGCAGAGGTACCCCTTGACAAAGGAATAAGCATAAAATTTAGCATTGAAATAGCTGAGTGATTAGCTTGTAACTGGTCACAGAAATAGCTATGTTAAAGTCAGAGCATATACATTCACCGAGGCACCTAGTACTCATCACGCCCAGTGACTGGCGGCTCATTAACATAATGTATCCCTTAAAGCCGTCAGCGCCCACGGCCCCATCCCTCCATTTATGGGCCGGCCTCATTAACATAATTTCTTCAGTTGGAGAGCAGCTCTTGGGAGGGAAGTGACGTCATACTACTTCCTGCTGTCGCGAGGTAACAGGAAGCTGCCGTGTGCGCGCTTGCACTGAAATCTGAGGTGAGAAATTCTCATCGTTGTGGTGGTGGTGGTCGTTGTGGTGGTGGTGGTTGTTGTTGTTGTTTACCAAGGTAGAGCCTCGCTCTCTCTCTCGTAGGGATGTCAGTTGAGTAGCAGCGAGCATGGGAATCGATGTCCAGGTTGGAACTTTACAACGCGGGGCCTAGCCACGCGGGGCCTTGCCTCCTGCCCTCGCCTGATTGCGTTTACTTTAATTATCTCGCTTAAGTTTAATTTGTCTTCACCCGGCTCACCACTTTGTAACGTTGTTTTATTGTAAATATTCACGCAATTTTTATTTTCATTTTTTTTCACCAGGCCAAGCCCGCTTGAGCTGCTATACCGCTCTTGTTATCAGAAGCGACTTGCCCACAACAACACAAGGTGAGGCTTTGTCAACGTGTGTGAATGTTTTGACTTAAAACTTTGGTGACTGCAGGAATTAATATTCTTGGTTCTTTCGGTAAAATCACGTAGATAGAAAATTTAATAAAAATAACATAATGAAAATAAATAAATAAATTGCAAATAAAGCAAAAAAACTCACGCTTTGAACACAAGCAGTCTTTATTTAATGTAATTGTATTATCAGTTATTGTTATTTTCTATCTACGTAACTTTACCGAAAGAAACAAGAATACGTGTGTCAATGTCTATCGGTCAAAGACGCTCAGCGGAGAGACGCGCAAACTCCAAATATACAGCAGGCGTCAGGGTCGGGATCGAACCCACGACTTCCTGTATACCAGGTGAGGTAGTTAACATCTCACCACGGAGAGAGACACGCAAACTCCAGTTAGCCTCGGCTATGTTCGTTGATCCTCAATTAATTACTTGGTGGAGTGAGGAAGCATTCATGCCAAGCAGATGAAGGTGGCCAGGCGTGATTCTAGACACGTCACCGCCTGTTTACTCAGTGACAGTGTCAAGTTTGTGTTTGCAGTAACGTCTATTAACTCTGTTGAACACGGAGGTTATAGCGTAACAATAGTTTATTTTTGTTTTCCTCTGGAACTCTTTATAATAATGGAAACAGGAGGTGAACACAGCACACACATGCAGCTGAAGTCGGAACTGTTCATCCCAGCATTTAAGGACATCTGAGCCTGGATTCACACCTCTAAGTTGTGATTGAACATTAATTTATGAATTTCTGCACAACACAAATAGTATTGTTTTCAACACCCTTTGCTATGTCAGCTGAATTTAGCTCTCATAAATATTCCTTTTGTAGCCAGACAGCCGAAATTGTGTGCTCGGAGTTTTTGGTGAACATTCATTTTGAAGATACGAGGGCTTCCAGGCATATTAATGACATTTGCCCTCTCATTGTGTGCCATAACAGCCCTGTGATTAATTTGGGACACTTTTTCACTACATCATGAATATATGAATAAGTATAAACATGTAAGTCACATGTGACTATATATGCATTCCTCTGTGCCTCGATACTGTCGTGTAGATGGCGTGGATATTATTTTTTTCTGTCTGCAGCTGACGCTGGTCTGATGGAGCATAGGCAGTCAGCACAGCAGCTCGGTATGACAAGGCAACAATGCGACCAGCGTGCATACAGCACGGATCGGACTGGAAATTTGACACGGCACCAGAGAACACACACGGGAGAGAAACCCTTCAAGTGCAGTGTGTGTGGGAAGGCATTTTCAGATTCATTTGCTCTTAAAACACACCAGAGAACACACGCGGGAGAGAAACCCTTCAAGTGCAGTGTGTGTGGGAAGGCGTTTTCAGATTCATCTCATCTTCAAAGACACCAGAGAACACACACGGGAGAGAAACCCTTCAAGTGCAGTGTGTGTGGGAAGACATTTTCAGATTCATTTGCTCTTAAAACACACCAGAGAACACACACGGGAGAGAAACCTTTCAAGTGCAGTGTGTGTGGGAAGACATTTTCAGATTCATCTACTCTTAAAAAACACCAGAGAACACACACGGGAGAGAAACCCTTCAAATGCACTGTGTGTGGGAAGACATTTTCAGATTCATCTACTCTTAAAACACACCAGAGAACACACACGGGAGAGAAACCCTTCAGGTGCAGTGTGTGTGGGAAGACATTTTCATGGTCATCCACTCTTAAAACACACCATAGAACACACACGGGAGAGAAACCCTTCAAGTGCAGTGTGTGTGGGAAGACATTTTCAGATTCATCTACTCTTAAAAAACACCAGAGAACACACACGGGAGAGAAACCCTTCAGGTGCAGTGTGTGTGGGAAGGCTTTTTCAGATTCATTTGCTCTTAAAACACACCAGAGAACACACACCGGAGAGAAACCCTTCAAGTGCAGTGTGTGTGGGAAGGCATTTTCAGATTCATCTCATCTTCGAAGACACCAGAGAACACACACGGGAGAGAAACCCTTCAAGTGCAGTGTGTGTGGGAAGGCATTTTCAGATTCATTTGCTCTTAAAACACACCGGAGAACACACACGGGAGAGAAACCCTTCAAGTGCAGTGTGTGTGGGAAGACATTTTCAGATTCATCTACTCTTAAAACACACCAGAGAACACACACGGGAGAGAAACCCTTCAGGTGCAGTGTGTGTGGGAAGGCATTTTCAGATTCATCTCATCTTCAAAGACACCAGAGAACACACACGGGAGAGAAACCCTTCAAGTGCAGTGTGTGTGGGAAGGCATTTTTAGATTCATCTCATCTTGAAAGACACCAGAGAACACACGGGAGAGAAACCCTTCAAGTGCAGTGTGTGTGGGAAGACATTTTCATGGTCATCCGCTCTTAAAACACACCAGAGAACACACACGGGAGAGAAACCCTTCAAGTGCAGTGTGTGTGGGAAGACATTTTCAGATTCATCTACTCTTAAAAAACACCAGAGAACACACACGGGAGAGAAACCCTTCAGGTGCAGTGTGTGTGGGAAGGCATTTTCAGATTAATTTGCTCTTAAAACACACCAGAGAACACACACCGGAGAGAAACCCTTCAAGTGCAGTGTGTGTGGGAAGGCATTTTCAGATTCATCTCATCTTCAAAGACACCAGAGAACACACACGGGAGAGAAACCCTTCAAGTGCAGTGTGTGTGGGAAGACATTTTCAGATTCATTTGCTCTTAAAACACACCAGAGAACACACACGGGAGAGAAACCCTTCAAGTGCAGTGTGTGTGGAAAGGCATTTTCACAGTCATTTGCTCTTAAAAAACACCAGAGAACACACACGGGAGAGAAACCCTTCAAATGCACTGTGTGTGGGAAGACTTCAGATTCATCTACTCTTAAAACACACCAGAGAACACACACGGGAGAGAAACCCATCGGGCGCAGTGTGTGTGGGAGGACATTTTCAGATTCATCTACTCTTAAAAAACACCAGAGAACACACACGCGAGAGAAACCCTTCAAGTGCAGTGTGTGTGGGAAGACATTTTCATGGTCATCTCTTAAAAAACACCAGAGAACACACGGGAGAGAAACCCTTCAGGTGCAGTGTGTGTCGGAAGACATTTTCAGGTTCATTTGCTCTTAAAACACACCAGAGAACACACACGGGAGAGAAACCCTTCAAGTGCAGTGTGTGTGGGAAGGCATTTGCAAATTCATCAAATCTTCAAGTACACCAGAGAACGCACAAGCATCAGAAGATCCACAAGGAGTGCAGTCTGAAATCAGCTTGTGAAAGTCAAAGTGCCGCAATGAGCCCATCCCTCATGAAACACGAACCGGATGAAAATCCCAGCTTGGACACTTTTAAAGGTATCGAGGTGAAATATGAAGAGGTGATGGTGAAATGTGAAGAAGTGAAGGTGAAATGTGAAGAAGTGATGGTGAAGAGTGAAGAAGTGAAGGTGAAATGTGAAGATGAAGATTCAAATCCAAAATGGGACCTTCACATCGATTGAGGCAATGTGAAGCAGGAGGAGAATTCTGACTGTGAGGCAGAGCGAGGCAACTCCCAGCAGTTTGTGGAAGTGGAGGTGTGGGTGGACTTCCTCCGAGACAATACAAAGTCAAGTGGAGACCCGGTAGATGTGTAAGCTTGAGACGATGTCGCTCCAATAGATGCACCTTTGTCACAGGCCTTTAATGACAGGAACTTGAAGTTGGACACTCAGTTTCTTGGTTCAACCTGCAGGGTAAGAGCGGCCAGTCTTTGTGGACCTGTGGGTTGGGTAGATCTTTAACCAGGAGCGAGAGACAATAAGCCCCCAAGCATTCACTATGTTATAATAATTGCATTTACACGGTGCTTTCTTAACCGCCTCAGCAACTCCCGAGTTTTGTATCTCGTCTGAAGCACTCGAAGAGCATCCCCAAGTAGCAGCTGCCCCTGTGTGGCACAAGGTGGTGGCCCTGCACCGGCCTGCATGTGGACAAGAGCCTGTCAGTAGGGGGCGATGATTGATGCGTCATCTCAGTTGTGTAGTTTGTAGGCAATCTTGATTCGAAGCTTTCGTGACTGCAGGAATCCACACTCTTGAATTATTTCAGTAAAGTCACCACGTAGTAGAAACATAACAGATCACGGCGTTTAGATCACAACACAAGCAATCGTCATCAGGTGGGACAACCACAGCAAGAGAAACTGCTGAAGTAGTAGGCGCCTACTCCAGCAGTTTCTTCTTCTTGCTGCTGTGCTTGTCCCACTTGATGACGATTGCTTGTGTTGCCATCGAAACGCCGTCATCTATTATTTGTAGCGTAATGTTTAGAATTTGATACATTTTGACCCAGACGCCAGCATGCAACGGCCTACTCGTTTTGAATGACGCAACAATAGTACGTTGTACATACACTGTTAAGCAGACGGTGCATATTTGTTAAATAACTTCTTGTTAATACGATGTAACGTGATGCAGTCAATTTCGCTGCAGTAATTCATTTTTGTTAATATGCCCGTCAATGATTTAGAATGAATACCGCGTCTGATTGTGCGCGTGTATGTAACATTTTGTCTGAGGGTTAAACATTGAATAAGTGATGTTAGGACAAAGTGTGTGTGTGTGTTTGGAAGTAACCTGTACAGATCACTCGGGTGAGACCCGTTCTTGTGATACAGGTCAAAGGGTACTTTTGTGTTTCACAAAGCGTCTGCCTCTGGAGCAACTCATTGTCTTTGAAATAGGTAGCACGCTCGGATCATTCATCAGTTACAAGGCATACCACTTGAAAGTTACACGTATAGGAGGAGGTACATTCTCTACAACACGAATTGTACTTTTGTCTTACGTGTTCACGTAGATTTTGTCTAACTGGGACTAGAAATGCTCCTTGCTGATTCACGTCTGGATGTTCGTACCTATCGGTTGAAGCAAACCCCACTGCTGTTGTTGAGACGCTGGGCACCAATAAGGTTCCAACACATTGACGGCCTTCAGACCAGGAAAGTCACAACATTTGCACACGAAGGACGCATTCACGCAAGTGCCCCATGCTCCGTTTTTGAAGTTTTAAAATGAAACATCTTTGAATTGTGTTGTGTTTTAAATTAGATGATTTTATTTCTTCATTAAAAGCTTGTATCAATTTACATCTGGAAGACTTCATTGAAAAGGACATTTCATGTGAATTTCTCTCGTCATTAAGTAGACGGTCTTGCCGGGGGTTCGGTTCGATGCGGACACAAACAGTGTACACACACAGTGTACACACCCACAGTGTACACACACACAGTGTACACACACACAGTGTACACACACAGTGTATACACACAGTGTACACACAGTGTACACACACTGTACATACAGTGTACACACACAGTCTATACACACAGTGTACACACACAGAGTGTACACACATAGTGTATACACAATTAGTGTACACACACAGGGTATACACAGTGTACACACACACAGTGTACACAAACAGTGTACACACAGTGTACACACTGTACACACACAGTGTACACACACACTGTATACACAGTGTACACACACACAGTGTACACACACAGTGTATACACACAGGTAGACGCACACACACAGGTAGACACACACACTGTACACACACAGTGTATACACACAGCGACACACAGTGACACACACAGTGTACACACACACACAGTGTATACACAATAATGTCCACGTTGTTGTTGCTGAGCTCACACACCCAAGGGAGGGAGCAATGGAAAATGAATCTAAATCAACTTAAACTCCAACTCTGTGACGTCACCACTCTTAATTACCTCATCGGCGTGAAACGCCAGGGTGAGGTGTACCTCGCTAGTGACGTCATGTCACTAAGGTATTCATCCCTCCCCTGTCCACCGCGCTCTTGAGTGTGACGTCATCTCCGTTTGGAGATCATTGGAGATCGTCATCTCCAGTGGCAATCCTTTTTTGGCAAAGCTACGCCCGGTGACTGGTAGCTCATTAACATAATGTGCCCGTTAAAGCCGTCGCGAGTTTATTGCGACGGGTTCAGCGCCCACGCCCCCATCCCTCAACATATGGGCTGGCTTCATTAACATAATTTATTCAGGTAGAGAGCCGCTCGTGGGAGGGAAGTGACGTCATACTACTTCCTGCTGTCGCGAGGCAACAGGAAGCTGTCGTGTGCGCGCTTGCACTGAAATCCGACGTGAGAAATTCTCATCGTTGTGGTGGTGGTGGTGGTTGTGGTGGTGGTGGTCGTGGTTGTGGTGGTTGTTGTTGTTTACCAAGGTAGAGCCTCGCTCTCTCTCGTAGGAATGTCAATTGAGTAGCAGCGAGCATTGGAATCGATGTCCAGGTTGGAACTTTACAGCGCGGGGCCTAGCCAAGCGGGGCCTTGCCTCCTGCCCTCGCCTGATTGCATTCACTTTAGTTATCTCGCTTAAGTTTAATTTGTCTTCACCCGGCTCGCCACTTTGTAACTTTGTTTTATTGTAAATATTCACGCAGTTTTTATTTTCTTTTGTTAGCAGGCCAAGCCAGCTTGAGCTGCTATACCGCTCTTGTTATCAGAAGCGACCTGCCCACAACAACACAAGGTGAGGCTTTGTCAACGTGTGTGAATGTTTTGACTTAAAACTTTGGTGACTGCAGGAATTAATATTCTTGGTTCTTTCGGTAAAGTCACGTAGATAGAAAATTAAATAAAAATAACAATAAAATGAACAAATAATTGTAAATAAAGCAAAAAACTCACGTCGTTTTGATCGCAACACAAGTGCTCTTTATTTAATGTAATTGTATTATCTGTTATTTTCTATCTACGTAACTTTACCGAAATCAACAAGAATACGTGTGTCAATGTCTTATCGGTCAAAGATGCTAAACGGAGTGACGCGCAAACTCCAAATATACAGCAGGTGTCAGGGTCGGGATCGAACCCACGACTTCCTGTATACCAGGTGAGGTAGTTAACATCTCACCACGGAGAGAGACACGCAAACTCCAGTTAGCCTCGGATATGGTCGTTGATCCTCAATTAATTACTTGGTGGAGTGAGAAAGCATTCATGCCGAGCAGATGAAGGTGGCCAGGCATGATTCTAGACACGCCACCGCCTGTTTACCCAGTGACAGTGTACAGTTTGTGTTTGCAGTAACGTCTATTAACTGTTGAACACGGAGGTTATATCATAACATAGTTTACTTTTGTTTTCCTCTGGAACTCTTTATAAGAATGGAAACAGGAAGTTAGCACAGCACGCACGTGCAGCTGAAGTCGGAACTGTTCATCCCAGCATTCAAGGACATCTGAGCCTGGATTCACACCTCTAAGTAGCGATTGAACATTAATTTATGAATTTCTGCCTAACACAAATAGTATTGTTTTCAACACCCTTTGCTATGTCAGCTGAATTTAGCTCTCATAAATATTCCTTTTGTAGCCAGACCGCCGAAATTGTGTGCTTGGAGTTTTGGGTTAACATTCATTTTGAAGATACGAGGGCTTCCAGGCATATTTATAACCATTTGCCCTCTCATTGTGTGCCATAACAGCCCTCTGATGAATTTGGGAAACGTTTTTACTACATCATGAATATATGAATATAGACGTGTACGTCACATGTGACTATATATGCATTCCTCTGTGCCTCGATACTGACGTGTAGATGGTGTGGATATTATTTTTTTCTGTCTGCAGCTGACGCTTCCTCTGACGCTTCCTCCGCAGAATTGGTCTGATGGAGCAAATGCGCTCAGCGCAGCTCGGTAGGACAAGGCTCCAATGCGACCGGTGTGCATACAGCACGGATCGTACTGGAGATTTCACACAGCACGAGAGAACTCAAACAGGAGAGAAACCCTTCAAGTGCAGTGTGTATGGGAAGGCATTTGCACGTTCATCTGCTCTTGTAGAACACCAGAGAACTCACATGGGAGAGAAACCCTTCAAGTGCACTGTGTGTGGGAAGGTGTTTGCACGTTCATCTGCTCTTGTAATACACCAGAGAACACACACGGGAAAGAAACCCTTCAGGTGCACTCTGTGCAGGAAGGCGTTTAAACAGTCACCAAATCAAGCACACCAGAGAACACACACAGGAGAGAAACCCTTCAAGTGCAGTGTGTGTGGGAAGGCATTTGGACATCCATATACTCTTGTAACACACCAGAGAACACACACAGGGGAGAAACCCTTCTGTTGCACTCCGTGCGGGATAACGTTTTCGCAGCAACAACATCTTCAAATACACCAGAGAACACAGAAGCATCAGAAGATCCACAAGGAGTGGAGCTTTAAATCAGCTTGTGAAAGTCAAAGTGCCACAATAAGCCCATCCCTCATGATACAAGAACCGGAGGAAAATCCCAGCTTGGACACTGAAAAGGAACCGAGGTGAAATATGAAGAGGTGAAGGTGAAGAGGGAAGAAGTGATGGTGAAGAGCAAAGAAGTGGTGAAATGTGAAGATGAAGATTCAACTCCAAAATGGGACCTTCATATTGATGGAGGCAACGTGAAGCAGGAGGAGAATTCTGACTGTGAGGCAGAGCGAGGCAACTCCCAGCAGTTTTAGATTTGAAGCTTTCGTGACTGAAAGGATCCATACTATTTGGTTCTAATCGGTAAAGTCACGTAGGTAAAAAATAAAACAACAAAAAAGGCCACTTGTGTTGTGGCCGAAACGTCGTGATTTTTTGTTTTATTTTTTACCTACGTGACTTTACCGAATAGAACCAAAGAGTATGGATCCCAGCAGTTTGTGGAAGTGTGGGTGGACTTACTCCTAGACAATACAACGTCAAGTGGAGACCCGGTAGATGTGTAAGCCAGAGACGATGTTGCTACAATAGATGCACCTTTGTCACAGGCCTTTAATGACAAGAATGTGAAGTTGAACACTCAGTTCCTAGGTTCAACCTGCAGGGTGAGAGCGAGCGGCCAGTCTTTGTGGACCTGTGGGTTGGGTTGATCTCTAACCAGGAGCGAGAGCCAATAAGCTCCCAAGCATTCACTATTTTATCAATTGCATTTATATGGTGCCTGCTTAATCGCCTCTACGTGACTTTACCGAAAGAACCAAGGTGTATGGATCCCTGCAGTCATAAACTTCAAATCTAGATTGTCTCAGCAACTCGGAGTTTTGTATCCCGTTTCAAACACTCGAAGAGCACCCCCAAGTAGCAGCTGCCCCTGTGTGGCACAAGGTGGTGGCCCTGCACCGGCCTGCATGTTGGCAAGAGCCTGTCAGTAGGGGGCGATGGTTGATGTGGCATCTTAGTCGTGGAGTTTGTAGGTAATTTTTCGATTTAAAGCTTTCGTGACTGCAGGGATTCATCTTCTTGGTTCTTTTGGTAAAGTCACCACGTAGAAGGGAAATAATAAGATAATAAAAATAAAACGTAAAATAAAATTCTCACGACGTTTTGGCTGCTTGCGAACGTCGTGAGATTTTTATTTGATTATTTTTATTTTCTTATTATTTCCCTTCTACGTGACTTTGTAGGTAATGTTTAGAATGTTATCAATTTTGACCGAGACGCCAGCGTGCAAATGGCAATAGTACGTTGTACATACACTGTTAAGTAGACGGTGCATATTTTTTTAAAAATAGCTTATTGTTAATACGATGTAACCTGATGCAGTATATTTCACTGCAGTAATTCAATTTTGTTAAAATGCCCGTCAATAATTTCAAATGAATGCTTGTCTGATTGTGCGTGTGCATGTAACATTTTGTCTGAGGGTCACATTGAATAAGTGATGTTAGGACAAAGTGTGTGTGTGTTTTAGAAGTAACTTGTACAGAGAAGTCAGGTGAGACCCGTTGTTCTTGTGATACAGGTCAAAGGGTACTTTTGTGTTTCAGGAAGCGTCGGCCTCTGAAGCAACTCATCGTCTTTGAAATAGGGAGCACGCTCGGATCATTCATCAGTTACAAGGCATACCATTTGAAAGTTACACGTATAGGAGGAGGTACATTCTCTACAACACGAATTGTAGTTTTGTCTTACGTGTTGACGTAGATTTTGTCTAACTGGGACTAGAAATGCTCCTTGCTGATTCACATCTGGATGTTCGTTACCTATCGGTTGAAGCAAGCCCCACTGTTGCAGTTGAGTCGCTGTGCACCAATGAGGGTCCAAGCATTTTAGGGCCTTCGGCCAGGAAAGTCACAACATTTACGGCACACGAAGGACGCATTCACGCAAGCGCCCCGTGCTCCGTTTTGAAGTTTTAAAATGAAACATCTTTGAATTGTGTTGTGTTTTGAATCAGATGATTTATTCCTTCATTAAAAGCTTGTATCAATTTACATCCGGAAGACTTGGTTGAGAAGGACATTTCGTGTGAATTTTCTCTCGTCGTTAAGTAGACGGCCTTGCCGGGGGTTCGGTTCGATGCGGATTTTCTCCTGGTAGGGGATCGAGGGATCGAGATGAGGCGACACGGAGCTGCTGGCCGTCTGCAGATCGATTCCAATGTAATCGAGCGTCTGGCCCTGCGCTTCCGTCGTTCGCATGCAGGGGGTGCGTGTAGGTTTAAAGCGCCCACTGCATGAAAACGACAAAGTGCAGCGTTCATCACGGATAAAGTTGTGCGCTTATATTTTAAATGTTATTCTTTTATAAGGTGATGTTGATATTGAAAACTGACACATAGCTGGCATGCCATAAATAGGAAATTAACTCTGCTTATTCGAATCAATGTATTCATATATGTTGATGAACTGTTTTCAAGCAGATTTTGTGTCTGTCTCTAACGGCGACTACAGGGACCACGTGATTGTTTAAAAATGTCTTTGATTATAACTATAATTGCCTACAATTCGTCATGTGTAGCTTATTTAGACTATAATTTATTCACTACCCCAACTGTATTGACTTTAAAACATAGAGCTGATATTTATTCTTGTTCTTTCGGTAAAGTCACGTAGAAGGGAAACAATAAAATAACACAAATATAAAACAATTACATTCTCACGACATTCCGACTGCAACACAAGCAATCATCATCAGGTGTCACACAGGCACACACACAGAGACTCAGGCACACACAGAGATACAGACATACACAGTGTGTACACACACACAGTGTACACACACAGTGTACATACATAGTGTACACACACACAGTGTAGACACTGTATACACACACAGTGTACACACAGTGTACACACACACAGTGTATACACAGTGTACACACACACAGTGTGTACACACAGAAACAGTGTGTACACACAGTAATGTCCACGTTGTAGTTGCTGAGCTCACGCATCCAAGGGGTCTCTGTTCAAGAGATGGAGCAATGGAAAATGAATCTAAATCAACTTAAACTCCATTCCCGCTCTGTGACGTCACTACTCAGCATGACCTCATCGGTGTGAAACGCCAGGGGGAGGTGTGCCTCGCTAGTGACGTTATGTCACCAAGGTATTCACCCCACCCCCGTCCACCGCTCTCTTGAGCGTGACGTCACCTCTGCTTGGTCACTGCCGATATCTGTTCCGGTACAATCCTTATTTGGGCAAAGCTACGCCCAGTGACTGGTGGCTCATTAACATAATGTGTCCGTTAAAGCCGTCGCGAGTTTATTGCGACGGGTTCAGCGCCCACGCCCCCATCCCTCCACATATGGGCCGGCCTCATTAACATAATTTATTCATATTCTTAGTTTTTTCGGTAAAGTCACGTTGAAGAGAAACAACAAAATAACAAAATATATATAAAACAATAAAAAAAATTATCACGACGTTTCGACCATAACTCAAACGGTCATCATCAGGTGTGTCGGTTTGCATAAATTTATTTTGAAAACGGCTTATTTATTTATTTATAAAAATAACGTTTGCGTCACGCGCAACGATTGGCTGTTTGCCAGGACTAGTCCATCTATTTTTTGAAAAGAGGAGGGGGGAGACGAAATTTGTTTTTATGTATGCTGTCTGAAAGCCACTGTAAGCGTGAACAATCAATCAAGAACTGAAATGATTGATCAAATCTTTCCAATGATTGCTAAGATAGAATCCATCTTCTCGGTTGAAATTGTCTCTGTGTTTGTATATGTGGATAGCCTCATGAACGAATCTCTCATGGAAGCCAGATGGCTTACAAAGAACCTCCGTCTTGGAAAAGTCAATGGCATGTGAGCCTACTGAATTAGAACAATGATCTGCTACGGCCGAGGTGTTGGTCCTACCGTGTTTAAGGTCTGCTTTATGTTCACGAATGCGGTCCGAGATATGGCGTTTGGTTTCTCCAATGTAACTACTACCACAGAGGCAACTTAGTTTGTAGACACCAGGGTATTGTATGTCCGGAATCACATCTTTTACAGACGGAACCAGATCACGGATTTTATGTAATGTGTTGAAACGGACCTGGATCTTGTGTTTATTCAAGATTTTGGAGATCTTTTTTGTGATCCCAGCAATGTAGGGTAAAGTGATGGTTTTGAAAGGCTCCTCAAGAGGGTTCTTCTTCATGGTTTGAGTGATAGCTTTGCGGATTGTATAGTCGGAGTAACCATTAGCCCTAAGAGCTTGGTGTACGTGCTTGAGTTCACTGCTTATGTGTTCCTGGTCGGATATGCATTGGGCTCTATGATACAGAGTCTTGATGAGAGAATTCTTCTGTGATGGATGGTGGTGGGAATCCGGTTTCAGATAAGCATCCGTATGGGTAGCTTTCCTGTAGACAGAGTGGCTCATTGAACCATCAGGTCTCTTTTTAATTAGGACATCCAAAAAAGGTATCTTGCCATCTATTTCGACTTCCATGGTAAATCTGATGGCTGGGTGTATGGAATTGATGTGGTCGAAGAATTGGTCTAGAGCAGGCCGGCCATGTGGCCAGATGACAAAAGTGTCATCCACGTACCTCTTCCATAAGGTTGGGCGCAGAGTGGCAGTCTGGATGGCGTCAGTCTCAAATTTCTCCATGAAAATGTTAGCTATAACTGGAGAAAGGGGGGAGCCCATTGGGGTGCCCTCAGTTTGTTTGTAGAAAGTTCCATTCCAAGTGAAGTATGTATTGGTTAAACAGTGTCTCACCAGGGGGGGTACCTCAGTGTTTAGTCCTTGATGAACCAAGTCTTCAATGATTGCAATGGTGTCAGGTACAGGAACCTTGGTGAATAAGGAAACTACATCAAAACTGACAAGCAGGTCGTCTGGGGACAGGGAAATACCCTTGATTGTTGATACCAGGTGAGTAGAATTTTGTACCGCAGAGGTGGTCTTTCCAGTGAAAGGACGCAGGATTTCAGACAAAAAACGAGCTAGTTTGTAGGTGGGGGAGCTGATAGTAGAGACTATGGGACAAAGAGGTGTATCAACTTTATGTATTTTTGGTAAGCCGTATAATCTTGGTGGCCTGGCAGCAGAAGGTTTCAACGAAAACTGTTTAGATTGATCAATTAATGCGGTTGAATCAGAAATTATTTTGTTGGTTTGTGTGACGAGGCTGTTGGTGGGATCTCTTTTTATTTTTGTATAACTACCATCGTCGAGTAATTCTTTAATTTTGTTGTTGTATTCTATTTTATCCATGATAACAGTAGCATTGCCTTTGTCAGCTGAGAGAACTACAATATCATTCCTCTTTTTTAATTTATATAATTCAAAACGCTCATCTTTGCTGAGGTTGCTAGCTGGCATCTTAGCGTTTTTGAGGGTTGCAGCGATTTCAGATCTTGCTACGTCTGCAGCGATGTGACCCAGGCCCCTGAGAGCAACGTCTACTTGGGCAATTATATCATTAACTGGTATGTGTTTAGGTGTGACTGCAAAGTTTAGACCTTTAGCTAAAACGGATTTCAGACCATCGGAAATAGAACTGTTACTGCGATTAATTACGACTTTATTAACGTCTAACTTTTTGGTGTGTGGGTCCGGTCTTTTGTTGAAAAGGAGGTTAAATTTGGAAATCAGGTTTTCCTTACATTTGGTCGACATAGTAGCAGCTGAAGAGGCAGTCATATTGTCTACATATTCCCAATCCGATGTGGACATTATTGCCGTCAATGATAAGTGTGATTTGTAGAGTGTCTTGTCTAACTGATCTAGTTCTGTGCGTATAAGTCTGATTTTTTCTGAGATAAGAGCTAAGCTAGTTTTGAAAAGAATTCGTTTCGCATTAGAAGAAGTTACAGTAGCAGAGGTGAGTGTAAATGCGATTGGTATTACCCCAGAGTCGCGGCATCTCTTCAGGAAGGTGAGAGACTCGATCAGCTGAGCTTTCTTATCCCGGAGTTTGTTGAAGGATCTTAAAGTTATGTGAAAACCCTCCCCGTAGAGGCGATTAAATTTTGATTTAAAGCTTTCGTGACTGCAGTAATTCATATTCTTAGTTTTTTCGGTAAAGTCACGTTGAAGAGAAACAACAAAATAACAAAATATATATAAAACAATAAAAAATTCTCACGACGTTTCGACCATAACTCAAACGGTCATCATCAGGTGTGTCGGTTTGCATAAATTTATTTTGAAAACGGCATATTTATTTATTTATTTATAAAAATAACGTTTGCATCACGCGCAACGATTGGCTGTTTGCCAGGACTAGTCCATCTATTTTTTGAAAAGAGGAGGGGGGAGACGAAATTTGTTTTTATGTATGCTGTCTGAAAGCCACTGTAAGCGTGAACAATCAATCAAGAACTGAAATGATTGATCAAATCTTTCCAATGATTGCTAAGATAGAATCCATCTTCTCGGTTGAAATTGTCTCTGTGTTTGTATATGTGGATAGCCTCATGAACGAATCTCTCATGGAAGCCAGATGGCTTACAAAGAACCTCCGTCTTGGAAAAGTCAATGGCATGTGAGCCTACTGAATTAGAACAATGATCTGCTACGGCCGAGGTGTTGGTCCTACCGTGTTTAAGGTCTGCTTTATGTTCACGAATGCGGTCCGAGATATGGCGTTTGGTTTCTCCAATGTAACTACTACCACAGAGGCAACTTAGTTTGTAGACACCAGGGTATTGTATGTCCGGAATCACATCTTTTACAGACGGAACCAGATCACGGATTTTATGTAATGTGTTGAAACGGACCTGGATCTTGTGTTTATTCAAGATTTTGGAGATCTTTTTTGTGATCCCAGCAATGTAGGGTAAAGTGATGGTTTTGAAAGGCTCCTCAAGAGGGTTCTTCTTCAATACCCTGGTGTCTACAAACTAAGTTGCCTCTGTGGTAGTAGTTACATTGGAGAAACCAAACGCCATATCTCGGACCGCATTCGTGAACATAAAGCAGACCTTAAACACGGTAGGACCAACACCTCAGCCGTAGCAGATCATTGTTCTAATTCAGTAGGCTCACATGCCATTGACTTTTCCAAGACGGAGGTTCTTTGTAAGCCATCTGGCTTCCATGAGAGATTCGTTCATGAGGCTATCCACATATACAAACACAGAGACAATTTCAACCGAGAAGATGGATTCTATCTTAGCAATCATTGGAAAGATTTGATCAATCATTTCAGTTCTTGATTGATTGTTCACGCTTACAGTGGCTTTCAGACAGCATACATAAAAACAAATTTCGTCTCCCCCCTCCTCTTTTCAAAAAATAGATGGACTAGTCCTGGCAAACAGCCAATCGTTGCGCGTGACGCAAACGTTATTTTTATATATAAATAAATAAATATGCCGTTTTCAAAATAAATTTATGGAAACCGACACACCTGATGATGACCGTTTGAGTTATGGTCGAAACGTCGTGAGAATTTTTTTTATTGTTTTATATATATTTTGTTATTTTGTTGTTTCTCTTCAACGTGACTTTACCGAAAAAACTAAGAATATGAATTACTGCAGTCACGAAAGCTTTAAATCAAAATTTAATCGCCTCTACGGGGAGGGTTTTCACATAACTTTAAGATCCTTCAACAAACTCCGGGATAAGAAAGCTCAGCTGATCGAGTCTCTCACCTTCCTGAAGAGATGCCGCGACTCTGGGGTAATACCAATCGCATTTACACTCACCTCTGCTACTGTAACTTCTTCTAATGCGAAACAAATTCTTTTCAAAACTAGCTTAGCTCTTATCTCAGAAAAAATCAGACTTATACGCACAGAACTAGATCAGTTAGACAAGACACTCTACAAATCACACTTATCATTGACGGCAATAATGTCCACATCGGATTGGGAACATGTAGACAATATGACTGCCTCTTCAGCTGCTACTATGTCGACCAAATGTAAGGAAAACCTGATTTCCAAATTTAACCTCCTTTTCAACAAAAGACCGGACCCACACACCAAAAAGTTAGACGTTAATAAAGTCGTAATTAATCGCAGTAACAGTTCTATTTCCGATGGTCTGAAATCCGTTTTAGCTAAAGGTCTAAACTTTGCAGTCACACCTAAACACATACCAGTTAATGATATAATTGCCCAAGTAGACATTGCTCTCAGGGGCCTGGGTCACATCGCTGCAGACGTAGCAAGATCTGAAATCGCTGCAACCCTCAAAAACGCTAAGATGCCAGCTAGCAACCTCAGCAAAGATGAGCGTTTTGAATTATATAAATTAAAAAGAGGAATGATATTGTAGTTCTCTCAGCTGACAAAGGCAATGCTACTGTTATCATGGATAAAATAGAATACAACAACAAAATTAAAGAATTACTCGACGATGGTAGTTATACAAAAATAAAAAGAGATCCCACCAACAGCCTCGTCACACAAACCAACAAAATAATTTCTGATTCAACCGCATTAATTGAACAATCTAAACAGTTTTCGTTGAAACCTTCTGCTGCCAGGCCACCAAGATTATACGGCTTACCAAAAATACATAAAGTTGATACACCTCTTCGTCCCATAGTCTCTACTATCAGCTCCCCCACCTACAAACTAGCTCGTTTTTTGTCTGAAATCCTGCGTCCTTTCACTGGAAAGACCACCTCTGCGGTACAAAATTCTACTCACCTGGTATCAACAATCAAGGGTATTTCCCTGTCCCCAGACGACCTGCTTGTCAGTTTTGATGTAGTTTCCTTATTCACCAAGGTTCCTGTACCTGACACCATTGCAATCATTGAAGACTTGGTTCATCAAGGACTAAACACTGAGGTACCCCCCCTGGTGAGACACTGTTTAACCAATACATACTTCACTTGGAATGGAACTTTCTACAAACAAACTGAGGGCACCCCAATGGGCTCCCCCCTTTCTCCAGTTATAGCTAACATTTTCATGGAGAAATTTGAGACTGACGCCATCCAGACTGCCACTCTGCGCCCAACCTTATGGAAGAGGTACGTGGATGACACTTTTGTCATCTGGCCACATGGCCGGCCTGCTCTAGACCAATTCTTCGACCACATCAATTCCATACACCCAGCCATCAGATTTACCATGGAAGTCGAAATAGATGGCAAGATACCTTTTTTGGATGTCCTAATTAAAAAGAGACCTGATGGTTCAATGAGCCACTCTGTCTACAGGAAAGCTACCCATACGGATGCTTATCTGAAACCGGATTCCCACCACCATCCATCACAGAAGAATTCTCTCATCAAGACTCTGTATCATAGAGCCCAATGCATATCCGACCAGGAATACATAAGCAGTGAACTCAAGCACGTACACCAAGCTCTTAGGGCTAATGGTTACTCCGACTATACAATCCGCAAAGCTATCACTCAAACCATGAAGAAGAACCCTCTTGAGGAGCCTTTCAAAACCATCACTTTACCCTACATTGCTGGGATCACAAAAAAGATCTCCAAAATCTTGAATAAACACAAGATCCAGGTCCGTTTCAACACATTACATAAAATCCGTGATCTGGTTCCGTCTGTAAAAGATGTGATTCCGGACATACAATACCCTGGTGTCTACAAACTAAGTTGCCTCTGTGGTAGTAGTTACATTGGAGAAACCAAACGCCATATCTCGGACCGCATTCGTGAACATAAAGCAGACCTTAAACACGGTAGGACCAACACCTCGGCCGTAGCAGATCATTGTTCTAATTCAGTAGGCTCACATGCCATTGACTTTTCCAAGACGGAGGTTCTTTGTAAGCCATCTGGCTTCCATGAGAGATTCGTTCATGAGGCTATCCACATATACAAACACAGAGACAATTTCAACCGAGAAGATGGATTCTATCTTAGCAATCATTGGAAAGATTTGATCAATCATTTCAGTTCTTGATTGATTGTTCACGCTTACAGTGGCTTTCAGACAGCATACATAAAAACAAATTTCGTCTCCCCCCTCCTCTTTTCAAAAAATAGATGGACTAGTCCTGGCAAACAGCCAATCGTTGCGCGTGACGCAAACGTTATTTTTATATATAAATAAATAAATATGCCGTTTTCAAAATAAATTTATGCAAACCGACACACCTGATGATGACCGTTTGAGTTATGGTCGAAACGTCGTGAGAATTTTTTTTATTGTTTTATATATATTTTGTTATTTTGTTGTTTCTCTTCAACGTGACTTTACCGAAAAAACTAAGAATATGAATTACTGCAGTCACGAAAGCTTTAAATCAAAAAATATAATTTATTCAGTTACAGAGCCGCTCGGGGGAGGGAAGTGACGTCATACTACTTCCTGCTGTCGCTAGGTAACAGGAAGCTGCCGTGTGCGCGCTTGCACTGAAATCCGAGGTGAGAAATTCTCATCGTTGTGGTGGTGGTGGTCGTGGTGGTGGTTGTTGTTGTTTACCAAGGTAGAGCCTCGCTCTCTCTCGTAGGGATGTCAGTTGAGTAGCAGCGAGCATGGGAATCGATGTCCAGGTTAGAACTTTACAACGCGGGGCCTAGCCACGCGGGGCCTTGCCTCCTGCCCTCGCCTGATTGCGTTCACTTTAATTATCTCGCTTAAGTTTAATTTGTCTTCACCCGGCTCGCCACTTTGTAACTTTGTTTTATTGTAAATATTCACGCAGTTTTTATTTTCTTTTGTTACCAGGCCAAGCCCGCTTGAGCTGCTATACCGCTCTTGTTATCAGAAGCGACCTGCCCACAACAACACAAGGTGAGGCTTTGTCAACGTGTGTGAATGTTTTGACTTAAAACTTTGGTGACTGCAGGAATTAATATTCTTGGTTCTTTCGGTAAAGTCACGCAGATAGAAAGTTAAATAAAAATAACAATGAAAATAAATAAAAATAAATTGTAAATAGAGCAAAACAACTCACGTCGTTTTGATCGCAACACAAGTAGTCTTTAATTTTCGATTTAAAGCTTTCGTGACTGCAAGGATTCATCTTCTTTGGTTCTTTCGGTAAAGTCACGTAGAATGAGAATAAAATAATAAATTGATAAAATAGAATAACACAATAATATTCTCACGACGTTTCGGCCACAACGATGAAGGCCGCTTGTGTTGTGGCCGAAACGTCGTGAGAATATGATTGTGTTATTTTATTTTATCAATTTATTATTTTATTCTCATTCTACGTGACTTTACCGAAAGAACCAAAGAAGAAGTAGTCTATTTAATGTAATTGTATTATCTGTTATTGTTATTTTCTATCTACGTAACTTTACCGAAATCAACAAGAATACGTGTGTCAATGTCTATCGGTCAAAGACGCTAAACGGAGTGACGCGCAAACTCCAAATATACAGCAGGCGTCACGGTCGGGATCGAACCCACGACTTCCTGTATACCAGGTGAGGTAGTTAACATCTCACCACGCAGAGAGACACGCAAACTCCAGTTAGCCTCGGCTATGTTCGTTGATCCTCAATTACTTGGTGGAGTGAGGAAGCATTCATGCCAAGCAGATGAAGGTGGCCAGGCATGATTCTAGACACGCCACCGCCTGTTTACCCAGTGACAGTGTACAGTTTGTGTTTGCAGTAACGTCTATTAACTCTGTTGAACACGGAGGTTATATCATAACAGTAGTTTACTTTTGTTTTCCTCTGGAACGCTTTATAAGAATGGAAACAGGAGGTGAACACAGCACACACATTCAGCTGAAGTTTGAACTGTTCATCCCAGCATTTAAGGACATCTGAGCCTGGATTCACACCTCTAAGTTGCGATTGAACGTTAATTTATGCATAACACAAATGGTATTGTTTTCAACACCCTTTGCTATGTCAGCTGAATTTAGCTCTCATAAATATTTCTTTTGTAGCCAGACAGCCGAAATTGTTTGCTCGGAGTTTTGGGTGAACATTCATTTTGAAGATTCGAGGGCTTCCAGGCATGTTTATGACCATTTGCCCTCTCAGTGTGTGCCATAACAGCCCGTGTGATGAATTTGGGACACTTTTCCACTATATCATGAATATATGAATAAGTATAGACGTGTAAGTCACGTGTTACTGTGTATATATGCTTTCCTCTGTGCATCGATACTGACGTGTAGATGGTGTGGATATTATTTTTTTCTGTCTGCAGCTGACACTTCCTCTGACGCTTCCTCCGCAGAATTGGTCTGATGGAGCAAATGCACTCAGCGCAGCTCGGTAGGACAAGTCAACAATGCGACCGGTGTGCATACAGCACGGATCGGACTGGAAATTTGACACGGCACGAGAGAACTCACACGGGAGAGAAACCCTTCAGGTGCAGTGTGTGTGGGAAGGCGTTTGCACATTCATCTACTCTTGTAGCACACCAGAGGACACACACGGGAGATAAACCCTTCAAGTGCAGTGTGTGTGGGAAGGCGTTTGCACGTTCATCAAATCTTGAAGTACACCAGAGAACACACACGGGAGAGAAACCCTTCAAGTGCAGTGTGTGTGGAAAGGCGTTTGCACAGTCATCTACTCTTGTAATACACCAGAGGACACACACAGGAGAGAAACCCTTCAGGTGCAGTGTGTGCGCGAAGGCGTTTGCACGTTCATCTAATCTTGTAGAACACCAGAGAACACACACGGGAGATAAACCCTTCAGGTGCAGTGTGTGTGGGAAAGCGTTTGCACGTTCATCAAATCTTGTAGCACACCACAGAACACACACGGGAGAGAAACCCTTCAAGTGCAGTGTGTGTGGGAGGGCGTTTGCACATTCATGTACTCTTGTAATACACCAGAGAACACACACGGGAGAGAAACCCTTCAAGTGCAGTGTGTGTGGAAAGGCGTTTGCACAGTCATCTGCTCTTGTAATACACCAGAGGACACACATGGGAGAGAAACCCTTCAAGTGCAGTGTGTGTGGGAAGGCATTTGCAAATTCATCAAATCTTCAAGTACACCAGAGAACACACAAGCATCAGAAGATCCACAAGGAGTGCAGTCTGAAATCAGCTTGTGAAAGTCAAAGTGCCGCAATGAGCCCATCCCTCATGAAACACGAACCGGAGGAAAATCCCAGCTTGGACACTTTTAAAGGTATCGAGGTGAAATATGAAGAGGTGATGGTGAAATGTGAAGAAGTGAAGGTGAAATGTGAAGAAGTGATGGTGAAGAGGGAAGAAGTGAAGGTGAAATGTGAAGATGAAGATTCAACTCCAAAATGGGACCTTCACATCGATGGAGGCAACGTGAAGCAGGAGGAGAATTCTGACTGAGGCAGAGCGAGGCAACTCCCAGCAGTTTGTGGAAGTGGAGGTGTGGGTGGACCTCCTAGACAATACAAAGTCAAATGGAGACCCGGTAGATGTGTAAACTTTGCGTTTTAATCTTCTTTGGTTCTTTCGGTAAACTCACGTAGAATGAGAATAAAATAATAAATTGATAAAATAAAATAACACAATAATATTCTCACGACGTTTCGGCCACAACACAAGCGGCCTTCATCAGGTGAAGGGGGCGAGACTGTCTGGTAGGACAGCGCTGGAGGGTCTTACCAGACAGTCTCGCCCCCTTCACCTGATCAAGGCCGCTTGTGTTGTGGCCGAAACGTCGTGAGAATATTATTGTGTTATTTTATTTTATCAATTTATTATTTTATTCTCATTCTACGTGACTTTACCGAAAGAACCAAAGAAGATGAATCATTGCAGTCACGAAAGCTTTAAATCGAAATTTTGCGTTTTAATAATTGTGTTTTTTAATTTTATTTTGGGCACCTTTATAATACATGCCACAGGACCCACACAAGCTTAATCCGGCACTGTCCGGGATACCATTCCAGTGGCCAACCAGGCTGTTGAAACCACCGCGGGTGGAGTTGAGGGTGACGGTGGAGGGCGCGAGTGATGCCGATGGGCGGCGAGGGGGTCATCCGAGAGGATGCCCAGTGGGGAGACGAAACAATGAAATCGCTCCACGTGTCAGGTGATGTTGATATCGAAAACTGACACATAACTGGCATGCCATAAATAGGAAATTAACTCTGCTTATTCGAATCAATGTATTCATATATGTTGATAAACTGTTTTCAAGCAGATTGTCTCTAATGGCGACTACAGGGACCACGTGATTGTTTAAGAATGTCTTTGATTATAACTATAATTGCCTACAATTCGTCATGTGTAGCTTATTTAGACTATAATTTATTCACTACCCAAACTGTATTTACTTGAAAACATAGAGCTGATATTTGTAAGCAGTCTTTTTTATTTATACGTTAAGTGGAATTGGTAAAAAAATATTTGTACACGTACAGGCGTTGTGGTCCATAAGTCTGGTGACACAGAGGCGTTGTGGTCCATAAGTCTGGTGACACAGAGGCGTTGTGGTCCATAAGTCTGGTGACAGAGGCATTGTGGTCCATAAGTCTGGTGACACAGGCGTTGTGGTCCATAAGTCTGGTGACAGAGGCGTTGTGGTCCATAAGTCTGGTGACAAAGGCGTTGTGGTCCATAAGTCTATGGGCAGTGTTGAGTCTATGGCAGTGTTGAGTCTATGGAAGTGTTGAGTCTATGGGTAGTGCTGAGTCTATGGTGCAGTGCTGAGTCTATGGGTAGTGTTGAGTCTATGGGTAGTGTTGAGTCTATGGGCAGTGTTGAGTCTATGGGCAGTGCTGCGTGTATGGGCAGTGTTGAGTCTATAGTAGTGTTGAGTCTATGGGTGGTAGTGTTGAGTCCATGGGTAGTGCTGAGTCTATGGGCAGTGCTGATTGTATGTGCAGTATTGAGTCTATAATAGTGTTGTGTCTATAGTAGTGTTGAGTCTATGGGTGGTAGTGTTGAGTCTATGGTAGTGTTGAGTCTATAGTAGTGTTGAGTCTATGGTAGTGTTGAGTCTATGGGTGGTAGTGTTGTGTCTATGGTAGTGTTGTGTCTATGGTAGTGTTGAGTCTATGGTAGTGTTGAGTCTATGGGTGGTAGTGTTGTGTCTATGGTAGTGTTGTGTCTATGGTAGTGTTGAGTCTATGGGTGGTAGTGTTGAGTCTATGGGTGGTAGTGTTGAGTCTATGGTAGTGTTGTGTCTATGGTAGTGTTGAGTCTGTGGGTGGTAGCGTTGAGTCTATGGGTGGTAGTGTTGAGTCTATGGTAGTGTTGAGTCTGTGGTAGTGTTGAGTCTATGGTAGTGTTGAGTCTATGGTAGTGTTGAGTCTATGGTAGTGTTGTGTCTATGGTAGTGTTGAGTCTACAGTGAGGGAAAAAAGTATTTGATCCCCTGCTGGTTTTGTACGTTAGCCCCATGACAAAGAAATGATCAGTCTATAATTTTAATGATACGTTTATTTGAACAGTGAGAGACAGAACAACAACAACAAAATCCATAAAAACGCTTCGCTACGTGGCCACGAGTGACGGTGAAATTTCAAGAAGGGGCGACCTTGAAGCGTGAAGGTCAGGAATCTTCTCCGGGTGCTCCTCCTCCCACGTTTGCAGGCGCCTATCAACGTCATCACAGCATCCCAATGGCAGTATTCTCGACACGAATATCATCTTGACTCAAGAAGGCTATTCTGGATAAAAATCATTCGCGTTATTCTCATGATTATTGTAATCCTCATGTGTGTATGTTGAACTCCTTTCGCACAGTACGTAGCCAACCTTGCTATACATCCTAAAAAGACTAGAATAGTCATCCTATGCAGAGACCGGTGCCTGCCAATAAATGTGTAACTTCCACCCTCGAGCTCAGATAAGAGCCGTCAAATGTATATTTGACAATGGTGACACTTTGCTTTGTGTTTCTGGATAAGGTTAACATATAGGTTGCATTTTGCATTCAAACAGATGACTATACAGGAATACAGCTTCTGACCTTCAAGTGTGCATAACGTTCATTTTATTTAAGCCGAGATGCCATTCATTAATGTGAATGGAAATAAGCTAAAATATACGTTTTATGAAAGTATACCACATTGATGAAATTTATGGTGTGCATTATTGAAGGTCTGTGAACTTTATAACAGTCTTCCCAGCAAGTGAAGAAACTTGTCAAGCATTTCTAAAACACTTTATATAAACAAGGTTAATGTTTTAATGGTATCTGTGAAAGCAGAGGATGGAGCTCTTTTTTCATCAGCGGAGTACGGTGCCACACTCCTCTTACACAGCAACTCTTTGAGTTTATGGATCACGCAGAGATCGTAAAACTCTGCACGCCCGACTTGCAGGGCAGCACTGTGGTGTCTGTAAGAGCGTTCATTTTGATCTATGCACGTAGTCTTCAGTCTCGGTGGTGCTTTCCTGGGTAAATATTCTAATGAAATATGGATGATGAATGTTAGCAACTGCTCAATCTGCTGTGTGTGTATATATATTTACATTTCTGCTCTAATTTGATGCGTGAGAAGGGGAGATCCATTTTTCACTTAATGGGAACCAGTCTTTCCAAAAAAAGACTGCATTATAGTGGCTGTACAAATATATTTACAGCTTTGTTGAACAGCACCGCTCACCTTCATTACAGTGGAGATAACCCATGTATATCGGTTCACCAACATTGATCTGTTGTTCACACGTTACTAAGGTTGTGGTTATGGTGGTGGAGACAGAAAAACACATTCTCATCCCCACAGTCCACAATTGTAATGCGAGCTTGTGATCTTTGCAGGTCTTTCTCCGGGTCAGACCACCTTGCCTTGCACATGAAGAGTGTTGTACGTGTAGAGGTGTTACGGGAGGGTGACACGCGGTTGTGTAACGGTGGCCACACAAACACTTGTAGAGGTGTTACGGGAGGGTGACACGCGGTTGTGTAACGGTGGCCACAAACACGTGTAGAGGCGTTACGGGAGGGTGACACGCGGTTGTGTAACGGTGGCCACAAACACGTGTAGAGGTGTTACGGGAGGGTGACACGCGGTTGTGTAACGGTGGCCACAAACACGTCCGCTACGGCCACCACCCTGGGGGACTGGGGGATGCTGTGATCACTCCCAGCCCCGCCCCTCAGTGAGGGACAGTATAAAAGGTGGGACCCGGGGAGCCGAGGTTTAGTTCGACTCAAGCAAGATGAAGAGCCAGTGAAGAACGAAGATCGACTAGCCAGACCCTGGAACTCCTTTGGCCCGCTGCCCTTCTGAGGGCCGGGCACAGCAAGCCAGGGTGTGACCCCAGAGCCACGAGGGCCGATGTCCTTCCGAGGGCCGGACTCGTGTGGCTGGTGATCGGGACCTGCGCCGAAGCTGGGCCAGGTCAGACAGCCTCCTGAGAGAGGACCAGGATAGAGGGAACCAGGGAGCTGGCGTGGGCTAAGGCTCGGGGAACGTTCCCTCTGTAGAGTACGGGCGAAGAGGCCGTTACCTCTTCAAGTATCAGATTAGCCACTGTAGAGTGAAGTGTCTGTAATAAATACGTGTTGCCTCCGAAGAATAAGTCTCCGTCGTCAATAAGGCCACTACACTTGCACAGCTGCTTCTGAAGTTGCTTGAAAGAGCCATTCTTACCCAATAGACAGTTTTTCACCATGACACAGGGGGTTATTTTGGGGGGTTATATATAAATGTTGTGTCGTTAAATCTGCCACCACCCGGCGCAGCCAACTAGTAAGGTTTTTCACTTAAACAGAAGACGCCAATTCGTCACTAGTACAACTCACGCCGGTGTGTTGGGGAGCGAAGCCATAACATTAACAATCTGAGTACGACTTGGCATGTTCTGTTTGTGACGAACCTTACAAATTGGCTGTGTCGGATGGTGGCAGGTTTCATGACACAGTTACGTGTTCACGCAATCTAACCCAATAAAACCTACGAGGATGATATTTTGATTTAAAGCTTTCGTGACTGCAGGGATTCATATTATTGGCTCTTTCGGTGAAGTCACCACCACGTAGAAGCGAAACAATAAAACCAAGAATAAGGATGATATTGGTCGCGAAAGCCGACGTGTTAAACAGTTCTTCACATTTCAATAATTCAGCAATGTATTTTGATCGCTCAACGGTAAACTACCATATATGTAAATGCAGAAATAAATGTTTTACAAGACTGTTTGTTTGAGCTCTTGTTGGTGATTTGGCTAAGATCTTCAACTTGGCTACACTTGAGAATCTGGTTTAATTTTGCACGCTCGCCTGGGTTTGAATCCAGGATCGGCGGTGCTGGGCTCAGTCATTTGACGCAGCATTACACCTCCAAACCACCTGTCGACTTTCTCATTTATTTTTCTTTATTTTTCACCTACGTGACTTTACCGAACAAAAACAAAAAGTATGAATCCTTGCAGTCACGAAAGCTTAAAATCTAGAAGAAAAAAATGTCTATATTTGTGCCTTCAAGAATAATACTGGTTGGAGTGCCCTTTCAACGAGTAGCGTTGCATAATAATCAGTCATCCTATTGTTAACAACATGACAATAATTGCATTAAGGGCCGCGCATGATCAATGACCGAATGCTGTGTTGTGTGACAATTCAAGTAACGAAACATTGCGGCCATTGAGTGGTATTGATAAGGCAATTAGAAGTATTTCAGTCGAACGCTTTAATTTCATAATCGTTATGAATCAATGAACGAACATCGACGTGGTACTGTGCTGAAGATTTCAAGCATAATAACTTCGCATATCAGAATGTGTTAAGGATTGGATACGAATCAAAGACCGAGTGCCGTGTTGTGTAACAATTCAAGTATACGAGTTTGCATATTATAAAGTTAAGGTTTGATAGAATAGTTCGCATGTTTTTAATCTCTCAACAACCGATCGATTGCGTTACGCGTCGGGAATTAACCACAGGTGCAGCTATCGAGGTGAAACAACGCAATCGTGATGGTATCATGTTAACGCTGTGTTGAAATTCCAAAATCCCGAGATTGAGTTTTCATATTATCCAAAAATTAAAGTTAGCTAGAAAATAAAATTTATTCAAGCAGAAGGTTTGTGTGTGATTCTTCCTGAAATTCTGCATAATATTGTTCTGCGTATGAGATCTGAATCCTGGGGACCTATCATAAGCACACTATCACCACACATAATCCATAACACACATAATTCATAATGTTCAATCAAGAGTAATCGTATCCTTATCGATAATACGGAATTAAAGAACAGAGTCGAATCGACTCTCTCATTCACGCTCACAACACCTGCGTCACTGCATACGATTAATTGCGTTATTCCAATTCATAACACAATCCTCGTCACCGAGGCTCGACCTGATCATATATAACTACCTACATTATCATAACCACGCCCAATCGCATAATTAATACGATTATCTCTCGAATCAGCATAATTTATGCGCATAATTACACCAATTAACATAACTTCGGATAAATTATGCAAATTTCATTTAATTTTCATTATTTTCATAACACCTATATACACAACAGTGTACACAGACACAGTGTACACACACACACTGTACACACACAGTGTACACACACACTGTACACACAGTGTAAACACAGTATAAACACACAGAGTGTACACACACACAGTGTAAACACACAGAGTGTACACACAGTGTAAACACACAGTGTAAACAGTGTAAACACACACAGTGTACACACACAGAGTGTACACACACAGTGTACACACACAAACAGTGTACACACACATTGTGTACACACACATTATGTACACACACACATTGTGTACACAGTGTACACACACACAGTGCACACACTGTGCACACACAGTGTACACACACACACAGTGTACACACACACAGTGTACACACAGACACATTGCGTACACACAGTGTACACACAGACACATTGCGTACACACACATTGTATACACACACAGTGTACACACACACACAGTGTACACACACAGTGTACACACACACATTGTGTACACACACACACACAGTGTACACACACACACACAGTGTACACACACACACAGTGTACACACACACACAGTGTACACACACTGTGTACACACAGTGTACACACACATACAGTGTAGACACAGTGTACACAGTGTACACACACACAGTGTACACATAGTGTACACACACAGTGTACACACACACAGTGTACACACACATACAGTGTACACACAGTGTACACACACACAGTGTACACACACAGTGTACACACACACAGTGTACACAAACACTGTACACACACAGTGTACACACACATATTGTGTACATACACACAGTGTACACACACACACGGTGTACACACAAACAGTGTATACACACAGTGTACACACACACATTGCACACACACAGTATATACACACAGTGTACACACACACAGTATATACACACACAGTGTACACACACACAGTGTACACACAGTGTACACACAATGTACACACACAGTGTACACACACACAGTGTACACACACACACTGTCCACACCCACAGTCCACACACACACAGTGTACACACACACACTGTCCACACACACACAGTGTACACACACACAGTGTACACACACACAACATACACACAGTGTACACACACAGTGTACACACATACACACAGTGTACACACATACACACAGTGTACACACACAGTGTACACACACACACAGTGTACACACACAGTGTATACACACAGTGTACACACACACAGTGTACACACACACAGTGTATACACACACAGTGTACACACACACAGTGTACACACACACGGTGTATACACAATAATGTCCACGTTGTTGTAGCTGAGCCCACACACCCAAGGGAGGGAGCAATGAAAATGAATCTAAATCAACTTCAACTCCAATCCCGCTCTGTGACGTCACCACTCAGCATTGCTTCATCGGCGTGTCACGCCAGGGGGAGGTGTACCTCGCTAGTGACGTCAGGTCACCATAGTATTCCACCGCGCTCTTGAGCGTGACGTCCCCTCCGCTTGGGTCACTGCCGATTGAGTTCCAGTGACAATCCTTATTTGGGCAAAGCTACGCCCAGTGACGGCAACTCATTGACATAATTTATTCGTTAAAGCCGACGAGTTAATTGCCCACGACACATGGGACGAGTTACATTAACATAATTAATTTATTCTCTATTTAGTTACGGAGCCGCTCATTGTGGGAGGAGCGTGTATCGTTCCCCGGATGTGACGTCATGTCACCTGCTGCCGCGTGACGTCACGAGGTAACACTGCACTGAAATCCGAGGTGAGAAATTCTCATTGCGATTGTGGTTGTTGTGGTGGTGGTTGTTGTTGTGGTGGTTGTTGTTTACCAAGGTAGAGCCTCGCTCTCTCTCGTAGGGATGTCAGTTGAGTAGCAGCGAGCATGGGAATCGATGTCCAGGTTAGAACTTTACAACGCGGGGCCTAGCCACGCGGGGCCTTGCCTCCTGCCCTCGCCTGATTGCGTTCACTTTAATTATCTCGCTTAAGTTTAATTTGTCTTCACCCGGCTCGCCACTTTGTAACTTTGTTTTATTGTAAATATTCACGCAGTTTTTATTTTCTTTTGTTACCAGGCCAAGCCCGCTTGAGCTGCTATACCGCTCTTGTTATCAGAAGCGACCTGCCCACAACAACACAAGGTGAGGCTTTGTCAACGTGTGTGAATGTTTTGACTTAAAACTTTGGTGACTGCAGGAATTAATATTCTTGGTTCTTTCGGTAAAGTCACGTAGATAGAAAATTAAATAAAAATAACATGGTAAAAATAATTAATAATTGTAAATAAAGCAAAAAACCCACGTCCTTTCGATCGCAACACAAGTGGTCTTTATTTAATGTAATTGTATTATCTGTTATTGTTATTTTCTATCTACGTAACTTTACCGAAAGAAACAAGAATACGTGTGTCAATGTCTATCGGTCAAAGACGATAGACGGAGAGACGCGCAAACTCCAAATATACAGCAGGCGTCACGGTTGGGATCGAACCCACGACTTCCTGTACACCAGGTGAGGTAGTTAACATCTCACCACGGAGAGAGACACGCAAACTCCAGTTAGCCTCGGCTATGTTCATTGATCCTCGATTAATTACTTGGTGGAATGAGAAAGCATTAATACCGAGCAGATGAAGGTGGCCAGGCATGATTCTAGACACGCCACTGCCAGTGTGTGACAGTGTCAAGTTTGTGTTTGAAGTATTGAACACGGAAGTTATATCAAAACAATAGTTTATTTTTGTTTTCCTCTGGAACTCTTTGTAAGAATGGAAACAGGAGGTGAACACAGCACACACATGCAGCTGAAGTCGGAACTGTTCATCCCCAGCATTCAAGGACATCTGAGCCTGGATTCACACCTCTAAGTTGTGATTGAACATTAATTTATGCATAACACAAATGGTATTGTTTTCAACACCCTTGGCTATGTCAGCTGAATTTAGCTCTCATAAATATTCCTTTTGTAGCCAGACAGCCAAAATTGTGTACTCGGAGTTTTGAGTTAACATTCATTTTGAAGATACGAGGGCTTCCAGGCATGTTTATGACCATTTGCCCTCTCATTGTGTGCCATAACAGCCCTGTGATGAATTTGGGAAACGTTTTTACTACATCATGAATATATGAATATAGACGTGTAAGTCACATGTGACTATATATGCATTCCCCTGTGCCTCGATACTGACGTGTAGATGGTGTGGATATTATTTTTTTATGTCTGCAGCTGACGCTTCCTCTGACGCTTCCTCCGCAGAATTGGTCTGATGGAGCAAATGCACTCAGCGCAGCTCGGTAGGACAAGGCTCCAATGCGACCGGTGTGCATACAGCACGGATCGTACTGGAGATTTCACACGGCACAAGAGAACTCACACAGGAGAGAAACCCTTCAAGTGCAGTATGTGTGAGAAGGCGTTTGCACGTTCATCTGCTCTTGTAGAACACCAGAGAACACACACGGGAGATAAACCCTTCAAGTGCAGTGTGTGTGGGAAGGCGTTTGCACATTCATCTACTCTTGTAGCACACCAGAGAACACACACGGGAGTGAAACCCTTCAAGTGCACTGTGTGTGGGAAGGCATTTTCACAGTCCCCACATCTTCAAGTACACAAGAGAACACACACAGGAGAGAAACCCTTTAAGTGCACTGTGTCTGGGAAGGCATTTGCATGGCCATCAGTTCTTCAGACCCTCAAGAGAACACACACGGGAGATAAACGCTTCAAGTGCAGTGTGTGTGGGAAGGCATTTGCATGTTCATCTGCTCTTGTAACACACCAGAGAACATACACGGGAGTGAAACCCTTCAGGTGCACGATGTGTGCGAAGGCGTTTGCATATTCATCAAGTCTGCAAAGACACCAGAGAACACACACGGGAGAGAAACCCTTCAAGTGCACTGTGTGTGGAAGGGCATTTTCACAGTCAGCTGTTCTTAAAAAACACCAGAGAACACACACAGGAGAGAAACCATTCAAGTGCACTGTGTGTGGGAAGGCATTTTCACTGTCTACTGTTCTTAAAAAACACCAGAGAATACACACAGGAGAGAAACCCTTCAGGTGCATTTTGTGCGGGATGATGTTTGCACAGTCATCAAATCTTGAAGTACACGAGAGAACACACACGGGAGAGAAACCCTTCAAGTGCACTCTGTGCGGGAAGGCGTTTTCACAGTCACCACATCTTAAAAATCACCAGAGAACACACACGGGAGAGAAACTCTTCAGGTGCAGTTTGTGTGGGAAGGCGTTTTCACAGTCATCAAATCTGCGAAGACACCAGAGAACACACACGGGAGAGAAACCCTTCAAGTGCAATGTGTGTGGGAAGGCATTTTCACGGTCATCTTTTGTTAAAAATCACCAGAGAACACACACAGGAGAGAAACCCTTCAGGTGTACTCTGTGCAGGAAGGCGTTTTCACAGTCACCACATCTTAAAGTACACCAGAGAACTCACACGGGAGAGCAACTCTTCAGGTGCACTCTGCGGGAAGGCGTTTGCACATTCATAAACTCTTCAAGTACACCAGAGAACACAGTAGCATCAGAAGACCCGCAAGGAGTGGAGTCTGAAATCGGCTTGTGAAAGTCAAAGTGCCACAATAAGCCCATCCCTCATGAAACAAGAACCGGAAGAAAATCCCAGCTTGGACACTTTTAAAGGTATCGAGATGAAATATGAAGAGGTGATGGTGAAGAGGGAAGAAGTGATGGTGAAGAGGGAAGAAGTGATGGTGAATAGCGAAGAAGTGAAGGTGAAATGTGAAGATGAAGATTCAACTCCAAAATGGGACGTTCACATTGATGGAGGCAACGTGAAGCAGGAGGGGAATTCTGTGAGGCAGAGCGAGGCAACTCCCAACAGTTTGTGGAAGTGGAGGTGTGGGTGGACTTTTTCCGAGACAATACAAAGTCAAGTGGAGACCCGGTAGATGTGTAAGCCAGAGAAGATGTCGCTACAATAGATGCACCTTTGTCACAGGCCTTTAATGAAACGAATGCGAAGTTGAACACTCAATTCCTAGTTCATAATAAAGGTTTTTGGGTTAGATCGCGTTTATTTATAAATGTGTCGTAACCCTCCACCACCCGACACGGCCAATCAGCAAAAAAAGTGTCACGTTGACAAAAGACAAATAATTCACTACTTCAGCCCACCGGTGTGTTGAAGAGTTAATCCACATTTACAGTTTGAGTACGACGTTTCGCTGGTAAATACATCCAGCATCATCAAGCAATTCGCCAGAATGGTAAAGCCCTCGCTTGCTCCCGGTTTTTATATAGAGCAGCAGGGTGACGTCATCACTTAACTCATATCAGGTGCAGTGATTAGAGGCGGAGGGGGGGGGGTATTGTAATTATATAATCGATTAGTAATCAGTCATTGGTTATGATTAGTAATGAGTTGTAGATTAGTAATTCTTTAAATGTAATGTGTATTATTTAATAATACGCTTCCAGGCCGCACTAAGCCGGTAGCTGTCAGAGCGATTAAAGTTATTCTTGTTCCTCTCAATTTCAATGGATTCTCTAATTAGTCTTTGCCAGTAATAATTAGTTTTACACACCATTGCAACATTGTCAAAATCAATTGAGTGTCCTTGTTGACAAGCATGTTCTGCCACTGCCGACAGTTGTGTTTGAGATAATTTAATATTTCTCTGATGTTCTTTTAGTCTTACGCTGATGTTACGTCCCGTCTGCCCAATGTAGCAGCTGCCACATGAACAATTAATCCGATATACACCTTCTGTTGATAGTTTAGGTAATGCATCTTTAGTGCAAGATACTAGTTTTTGAATTTTGTGTACTGTACCAAATCTTACTGTAATGTTTTGCTTTTGCAGAACACGGGCTAATTTTTCAGTTACTCCTGAGATATATGGAATTTTTATTGTTTTAACAATCTGGTCGCTTTCAGTAGTATTGCTTTGCGATCGTGATTTGGCATTCAGTGCTCTGTTAATTTGAGCATTATTGTAGCCATTCTGTCGTAGTGCGTCTTTAACGTGTTTAATCTCTCTCACTAGACTCTCACCATCTGACACTGTTTTGGCCCGATGTACGAGCGTCTTGATAAGAGAGGATTTCTGAGCTGGATGATGATGTGATTCTGCATTCAGATAGGCATCAGTGTGCGTTTGCTTTCTGTAAACGCTGTGTGTTATTTTACCGTTTAGGCCATGTCCAAGCAAAATATCTAGGAATGGGAGTGTGTTATTCACCTCCATTTCCATGGTGAACTGGATGGCCGGGTTTTGTGCATTGAGATGATTTAGAAAATCATTAAGTGTATCTTTACCATGTGGCCAGACAACCAAAGTGTCATCCACATACCTAAACCAAAAGGATGGTTTTAATGTGCTCGAGGCAAGTGCTCTTATTTCAAAGTTTTCCATGTACAAATTTGCTATAGCAGGGGATAAAGGAGAACCCATTGCTGCTCCTTCCTTTTGTTTAAAGAAATCCCCTCTCCATAAGAAGTAAGTGTTATTTAAACAATGGCCAGCAAGTTTCGGAATATCTTTTTGTAAACCGGTATTCTTTACTAGTGTATCAAGTAATTTAAGCGATTCGTCCACTGGAACCTTAGTGAATAGAGAAATCACATCAAAACTTACCAGAATATCATCAGGAGTAAGTTTAATATCTTTAATTACATTCACAAGATGTTCTGAATTTTTTTATGAATGAAGATGTCTTACCGATGTAGGGCTGTATTTGTTTGGTTATATATTTTGCTAATTGATATGTGGCAGAGCCAATTGTACTGACTATGGGTCGTAATGGGATGCCGATTTTATGAATCTTTGGTAGCCCATAGAGTCTAGGTGGTTTTGAGGCCCTTGGCTTAATTAGGTATTGCTCATTTTTAGGGATTAATGAATTTGCAATTATTGCAGTGGTCTTACGTTCTAAAGTATTCGTTGGATCTCGTTTAATTTTAATGTAGGTACTTTCCTCTAGTAAATTTCTAATTTTATTATCATAATCGGCTCGTGACATCACTACAGTAGTGCGGCCTTTATCAGCTGCTAGGATTTGGATATCCTTATTTACACGCAGCTCTCTTAAGGCTTTTGCCTCGTTAGAGCTAATATTTACTTTTGGAACTTTGCTATTCTCAATTATTTTAGCAACCTCATGTCTAGTCATCTCTGCCTCATTATGTGGAAGGAGTCTAACTGCTGATTCTACCTCAGCAATTATCTCATCCACTGGAATTGTGCGTGGGGTAACGGCAAAGTTAAGGCCTTTAGAAAGGATAGAGACCATGTCACCGGTTAATACAGTGTTGGTCAAGTTCAGTACAGTTTTGTTTTTACATGTTTGGTTTTCAGTAGGGATTTGTTTATTATGTAGTCTAGAAAATGTATTAATTTGGTTAGTTTTTGTTAGTTTAAACACATTATCAGCCGATTGTTGTGTTATGTTATCGATTATATTCCAATAATGCATAGATACACTATTGCTTATATCTAAGTGTAACTGCTTTAGCGATTCCGAAATGTAAGATAATTCACTCCTATTGTGCTGTTTTCTCTCTATTAATAATAATTCGCTAGCTTTGTATAGTATTTGGTTAGCTTTAGAAGACTTTATGTGATGTGTTATTTTAACTGCGTTTGGTATTACCTTTGAATCTCTGCACCTTTTGAGGAACGCCAGTGAAGATATCAATTTCATCCGCTTAATGCGAAGCTTCTCCAATTTTCTGGTTTTAAGAAAAGTATCCTCCCCATAGAGGTTAGTCAGTTTAACACGTAGGCTTTCGCGACCAATATTATTCATAATAAAGGTTTTTGGGTTAGATCGCGTTTATTTATACGTGTTAAACTGACTCAATTCCTAGGTTCAACCTGCAGAGTAAGAGCGAGCGGCCAGTCTTTGTGGACCTGTGGATTGGGGAGATCTCTGACCAGGAGCGAGAGCCAAGGAGCCCCCAAGCATTCACAATGTTATAATGATTGCATTTACTCGGTGCTTGTTTAATCGCCTCGGCAACTCGGAGTTTTGTATCTCGTCTGAAACACTCGAAGAGCATGCCCTAGTAGCAGCTGCCCCTGTGTGGCACAGGATGGTGGCCCTGCACCGGCCTGCATTTATTATTTTTTCCGCCTGAGGACGACCGATTGTGTTACGATCGAAACGTCGTGATCTATTATTATTTGTTCTACCTACGTGACTTTACTGAAAGAACCAAAGAGTATGTGAACAAGAGGCTGTCAGTAGGGGGCGATGATTGATATTTCATCTCAGTTGTGTAATTTGTCGCTAATGTTTAGAATTCGCCAGCATGCAATGGCCTACTCGTTTTGAATGACACAATAGTATGTTTTACATCCACTGTTAAGCAGACGGTGCATATTTTTTCAAATAGCTTTTTAATCAGATGTTATCTGCTGCAGTAGATTTCACTGCAGTAATAAAATTTTGTTAAAATTCCAGTCAATAATTTAGAATGAACGTCTTCTTTGGTTCTTTCGGTAAAGTCATGTAGAATGAGAATAAAATAATAAATTAATAATATAACACGATAAAATTCTCACGACGTTTCGGCCACAACACAAGTGGCCTTCAGGTGAAAGGAACAAACCCGTCGGGACGACAGAGCTTCAATGAACGTTGTTAAGATTCGTAGCGTCTTTTAAGCTGGTTTAGAGAGGTAAGGCACCTTGACAAAGGGGTTTACATATAAAACAGGAGAATTTAGCATTGAAATAGCTGAGTGATTAGCTTGTGACTGATCATAGAAATAGACTGGTCATAGAAATTGCTTTATTGTGTTATTTTTATTAATTTATTATTTTATTCTCATTCTACGTGACTTAAGATGAATCCTTGCAGTCACGAAAGCTTTAAATCGAAATTTAGAATGAACACTTGTCTGATTTTGTGTGTAC
Organism: Petromyzon marinus; assembly: GCF_048934315.1. Taxonomy (NCBI): domain Eukaryota; kingdom Metazoa; phylum Chordata; class Hyperoartia; order Petromyzontiformes; family Petromyzontidae; genus Petromyzon; species Petromyzon marinus. Next base: position 50,236 of record NW_027422769.1, read on the forward strand.
ATGCATCACTTTATTTTTTATAAGGGTCAAACATTGAATAAGTGATGTTAGGACAAAGTGTGTGTGTGTTTTTGGAAGTAACCTGTACAGAGAACTCAGGTGAGACCCGTTGTTCTTGTGATACAGGTCAAAGGGTACTTTTGTGTTTCAGGAAGCCTCTGGAGCAACTCATTGTCTTTGACATAGGAAGCACACTCGGATCATTCATCAGTTACAAGGCATACCACCTTAAAGTTACACGTAGAGGAGATACATTCTCTGCAACACGAATTATAATTTTGTCTTACGTGTTGACGTAGATTTTGTCGAACTTGGACTAGAAATGCTCCTTGCTGATTAACGTCTGGATGTTCACAACCATGGCTTGAAGCAAGCCCCACTGCTGTTGAGACATTGTCCACCAAAACCGGTCCACAGTTGGCTTGCACTGAATCAATGCTGCAGTAATTATGGACTCGCACGAAGGCCGTGGGATTTATATTTCGTGTTCAACATTCCTTTGTTTCGTGGAGAGACCGATTAAATTAAAGACGTCTTGTCTGCTGATCTTGTTCATATCTGTGTACATCGATATCCCACATTGCTTGCACGTACACACCACACGCAATTAAATCAATAAAAATAAGAACGACTTCCGGGGATTGCGAAGATCGAGGAATCTCTTTCAATGGAGCGAGTTCAGTGTGTTCGATTCAACATCTCTCTGTCTCTGTCCGTCTGTGTCATCTGTTTGCCTCTGTGTTTCTCTCTGCCTGTGTCTCTGTCGTCTCTGTGTTCCTCTTGTCTGTGTCTGTCCGCCTGTCTTGTCTGTGTGTGTGTCTCTCTATCAGCGTCTATCCAACCGTATTCAACGACTGTCAGTAGCAACATGCGCCCGGTCAACTTCCACGACCCGCGACTCAAACTTGTTTATTTGTAACTTTCGCACCGTACGTAGCCAACCGTGTTAATCCATGGGTCTCTGTGTGTGTGTACATAACTTCTTTCGCACCATTCCTAGCCAACCGTGTTAATCTATGGGTCTCTGTGTGAGTCTCTGTGTGTGTATCTGGAACTTATTTCGCACCGTACGTAACCGAACCTGCCCAGGAGGAGCGGCTGGTATCTGTGGAGCTGTGGGCTGGGTAAATCTGTGAGCAGGAGCGAGAGACAATTAGGCTCCCAAGCATTCACTACGTTATAAACAACATTTGCACTCATAAGTCGCTTGCCTAATTGCCTCAGCAACTCGGTGTTTCGTATCGAACCTCATCTCAAACAATGGAAGGGCGCCCCCTAGTGGCAGCTGCCCCTGTGTGGCACAAGGTGGCCCTGCACCGGCCTGCACGTGACATGAGTCTGTCGGTAGGGGGCGATCATTGACGCGTCATCTCCCTTGTGGAGTTTCTGGATAGTGTTACTGGAATTGCCACAATTTTGACCGTGACACCAACATGCAATGTACGTGGTGAGTGACACAGTGGTTTGTTTGACATCCGCTGTTAAGCAGACTGCGCATGTTGTGGTGAATGTTACTGGGGTAGCCAGATATGCCTATCGGATTTGAACCTTGAACCTCAGCAATAAATAGAGAATGCGCTACCATATTCCTGGTTCTTTCAGTAAAGTCACGTAGATAGAAAAATAAAAGATAAAAGAATAATAAATTAACAATTTAATAATACAAATAACAAAAATACATTGAAAATAAATTAATGAAAAGATGCCATGGGTCGACTGACTGAGATGACTGGCCAATGCACCACCTGTGCCCCCTACTACACACACATAGTGTACACACACACACACAATGTGTACACACACAGTATACACAAACAGTGTATACACAGTGTACACACACAGAGTGGACACAGTGTACACACACAGAGTTTGCACAGTCACCACATCTTCAAAAACACCAGAGAACACAGGAGAGAAACTCTTCAAGTGCACTCTGTGCAGGAAGGCCTTTTCAGAGTCATAATTTTGTAACACACCAGAGAACACAAGGGAGACCGCATCACCCTGTAGACCTCCAATGCTGACAGCAGCGAGGCCGTCATTACCATCGGGTGAGCGAGACGCTCACCTACTAACACATCCAACTCACATACTCACCAACTCACATACTCACCATCTCACCTCACCTACTCACCCACCTAGTCACCTAATCACCCACCTACTCACCCACCTACTCAGCCACCTACTCACTCACCTACACCCACTCATCTACTCACCCACTCAATCACCTACTCACTCACCAACTAACCCATATACTCACCCACCCACTCACCTACTCATTTACCAACTCAGCCACTCATTCACTCACCCACTCGCTCACCCACTCGCTCACCCAATCGCTCACTCAGCCACTCAGTCATTCACTCACCCACTCGCTCGCTCACTCAACCACTCGCTCGCTCACCCACTCACCCAGCCACTCACTCAGCCACTCATTCATCTACTCTCTCACATTCACTCTCCCACTCAGTCTCCTACTCACTTACTCAGCCACTCAATCACCTACTCAGCCACCCACTCAGCCACTCACTCACCTACTTACTCACCTACTCACACAGCAACTCACCCAACAGCTACTCACTCACCCAGCCACTCATTCAGCCACTCACCCACTCACTCACCCACTCACTCAGCCACTCACTCAGCCACTCATCGACCTACTCACCCACTCACTCACCCACCCATGCTAATGACGATGCTGGCTGTCTTTGTCTCATCTCTCTGGCCGTGTCTCTCTGACCGTGTCTTTGTCTCCGTGTCTTTCTGACGGTGTCTGTATGTCTGCGTCTCTCTCTGCCTTTCTATCTGTCTATCTCTCTCTGCGTGTCTGTCTGTCTCTGTCTCTCACTGTCTGTGTCTCACTCACTGTGTGTCTCTGTCTATCTAGGCGTGTGTACAAGCGCAGGCTGGGCTTGCCTGCCGACACGATCATCGCTTATCAGGCACACGGAGACAGCATGGCCAAGAGCGGACAGCCCTGGGCGGACAGCGCCCGGAAGACATCGGTTGCGGTCGGACAGGGAGAGAGCAGGGGGCGGAGAGACAGTGGCACCAGCTGTAGGAGACACGGGGTAGAGAGAGACACGGGGTAGAGAGAGACATGGGGAGAGAGAGACACGGGGAGAGAGAGACGGGTAGAGAGAGACACGGGTAGAGAGAGACACGGGTAGAGAGAGACACGGGTAGAGAGAGACACGGGGAGAGAGGGACACGGGGAGAGAGGCACACGGGGAGAGAGGGACACGGGGAGAGAGGGACACGGGGAGAGAGGGACACGGGGAGAGAGAGACACGGGGTAGAGAGAGACACGGGTAGAGAGAGACACGGGGTAGAGAGAGACACGGGGAGAGAGGGACACGGGGAGAGAGGGACACGGGGAGAGAGAGACACGGGGAGATAGAGACGCGGGGAGAGAGGGACACAGGGAGAGAGAGACATCGAAAGAGAGCGATGGGCAGTGTTGAGTAATTGGGCAGTGTTGTGTCTATGGGCAGTGTTGTGTCTATGGGCAGTGTTGAGTCTATGGGCAGTGCTGACTCTATGGGCAGTGTTGAGTCCCCCCACTCACCCACTCACTCACCCACTCACTCACTCACCCATTCACTCACCCAGCCACCCACCCACTCACTTACCCACTCATCCACTCACCCACCCACCCACTCACCAACCCACTCACTCACCCACTCTGTCACTCACTCACCCACCCATCCCACCCACTCACTCACCCACTTACTCGCTCACGTACCCACTCAATCACCCACTCACCCACCCACTCGCCCACTCACCCACGCACGCGCTCACGCTCACTCACGCACACACGCACGCATGCACACACACGCGCTCACGCTCACTCACGCACACACATGCGCACACATGCACGCACACGCTCACTCACGCATGCACACACACGCGCTCACGCTCACTCACGCACACACACGCGCACACATGCACGCACACACACGTGCTCACGCTCACGCACACACACGCGCACACACGCACGCACACACTCACACTCACTCACGCACGCACACACACACGCACACACACGCGCTCACGCACACACACGCATGCACACACGCACACACGCACGCACGCACACACACGCGCTCACGCTCACTCCCGCACACACACGCGCACACGCTCACGCTCACTCACGCACAACAACAACAACAACTGCCATTCGCCACTAAGTGGCGGTGACGTCACCACGACACTTGTGCCAGGCTATGTGCACCCTGAGGCCACGTGAAGTGTCGAACGCCCGCTGGCAGGAGGTCATGGGGCAGACCCAGGTGCCACGGGTCGACTGACTGAGATGACTGGCTGATGCACCACCTGTGCCCCCTACTGTGCCAACCTGCTGTGCTTTAGCCACCCGGCGCTCCGCTCGTTGTGAGCGTCGCTCCTCCGACCTCCGTTGTTGGAGGGCGACTACCTCCAACTGCCCAGTAGCATCCTTCACGAGCCTCCTCCACAGAGGTCGATCTTGACACCGCTGGTACCAGTCATCGGCAAGTCCACTCAGCTCCACGTCCTCCTGTACCACATCACTCCATCTCTTCTCTAGCCCGTGCCGCGCCCGCTTAGCCCCCTCAATCCGGCCGAACAAAAGCTGTTTCGGCATGCGTTGGCTGGGCATGCGGGCTACATGACCCAGCCATCGCAGCCTTGCCCGCCGGAGGAGCTCACCGATGGGACCTTGCCCAGATCTTTCAAGGATTTGTGAGCTCCTCACACAATCCAGTCTGGTTAAACCCAGGATGGATCGTAGGCAGGCCAGCCTAAATGTTTCTAACCGGCGAAGATGTTCCATTAGGGGGGTCCACGTTTCGCAAGCGTAGAGAAGGGAGGGAATGACTGTGGCCGAGAAGACCTGAAGCTTAGTGCGGAGCGACAAACCAGGTAGCTTCCACACAGCGTTACGCAACCGATGAAAAGATATTGCCGCTCGACTGATTAGGAGTGAGACCTCTGCTGTTAAACTGGAGCCAGTCATAAGCACACTACCCAGGTATGGAAAACTCTCCACTCTCTCCACAACTGCCCCATCACCGATTGGGAGTTGTGGGGGTGGAGTGTCCGATGGTACAAAATACCCAGGCAGGTGCTTAGTTTTGATGGGGCTGATGGTAAGGCCCCACCTCTTAGTGGCACGCTCCAGTCTCAGCAGCAGCGTCTCCAACTCCTCCTCTGACTGAGCAGCTATTACCAAATCATCAGCATACATAACGTGGTTGAGCAATAGGGAGCCATGCCTTGACCGCACCCGGGCATCGATCAGCCTCCCATTATATCTGTACCATATGGAGATTCCCCCGGTACAGCTATTGAAGGCTTCACGAACTACGTGGTCAAAATAGATGTTAAATAATGTGGGAGCCAGAGGACATCCCTGTCGCACCCCAAGGTGTACAGGGAATGGCTCTGACTCCCGGCCACGTAGTTTTACCCGGGCCCGCTCACCATCATGAAGGTCCTTAATGATCGTGAGCAGAGGGTCAGGTACTCCAAAAGCACGAAGAACGACCCAGAGCCTAGGCCTACTGATGGTATCATAGGCCTTGACCAGGTCAATAAAGCAGAGATGTAGGTCTTATTGGAATTCCCTACACCTCTGCTGTAGCAGACAGACAGAAAATATGGCATCTCTGCAGGACCGCCCTTTCCTGAAACCGCATTGGGGCTCCGCAAGCCTCTCCTCAGCATGCCTGGCAAGGCGATGCTGAATAATCCTTGCCAGGACCTTTCCCGGCACACTGAGGAGTGAGATGCCCCTGTAGTTGTTACAGTCTGTGCGGTCCCCCTTCTTAAAGAGAGGGACCACCAGGGCATCCTTCCAATCCTGCGGAACACGTCCAGCAGCCCAGACCGTTGTTATGATGTCATATAGGGCAGTCTGTGCACAAACGCCACCCTCCCTCAGCATTTCGCTTGGGAGATCATCTCTGCCCACTGCCTTTCCTGGTCTCAGACTCCGGATCGCTTTCAGTACTTCCTCAACAGATGGCACCTCAGCCAGCCACTCACAGGGGGTGACTTCTTCCAATATTTGAGGCACCGCTGCCTCAGCAGGGTCATCCTTACTTTGTGCCACGATGTTTTCCTGGCTGAGGGATTTTCCCTCCCCCAGGACCTCACAGAAATGCTCAGCAAATATGCAAACCTGTTCCTGGGGGTTGGAGATTGGATCACCGTTTTTTCCCCTAATGATGGTAATAGGTGTAGCGCTGCAGGTTACTTTTTTGATGGAGTTAAATAGAGATTTGTGATCGCGGGCCACTGAGGCAGACTCCATCTCCTCAGCAACCCGCGATCACCACCCATCCTTGCAGTGCCTCACGGCTCTCCGAACCTCCGAGCGAAGGCTGCAGTAAGCCTCCTCATTCTCTGACGTGGGATTCTGTAGCCGATGACAGTGGGCCTGTCGCTTTTTCTCAACGATCCTGAATACCTCCTCTGTCAGCCAGGGTCTCTGGGGAGGTCTGGACCGTGTACCTAAAGCAGCCATTGCAGCTGCATGAGTCACAGTCCTAAACCTCGCCCATTTACCCTCGACATCAGGAGTCGGGGACGATGCCAATCCCAGCCGCAAGCGATGATGAAATTCTCGCTTGCAACTTTCATCAGATAACTGAGACTAGGCCACTTTAGGTCGGAATGGGGTCCTGGGTGTACACCCACCACCGGAGGGGAAGAATGGCAGGCGCATCTTACAGATGACTAGTCGATGGTCAGAGGGCAGATCAGCTCCACGGTAGGTCCTGGTGTCAAGGACATGGGCTCGCATCCGCTGGTCCGTCACTATGTAGTCCAGCAGATGGTCTTGCCTGGACCCGGCATGCATCCATGATGTTGTGTGGATGCGCCGATGCCGGAACAGCGTGTTGGTAATTACAAGCCCATGGGCTGCACAAAAATCTAGCAGCCTCCTACCGTTGTTATTGAGCTGATCTGGCCCATGCCCTCTAATCACTCTAGACCAGGTGCCAGTATCATGACCAACTCAGGCATTGAAGTCACCCAACATGATGACTCTATCCCGAGGGGCCACTTTAGCCAGCACCTGTGACAGGAGGTCATAGAAGGCATCTGACTCATCGGCTTTGCCTGCATCCCTCCACGGATGTTCATCTTCGGTGGGGGCATAAGTAACCACGACCACCATTCCTCGCCTCCGGTTGATGGGAAGGCGAGCCCAAAGTAGCCTGGGGCTTACAGCTTACCACACCTCACCGCCACGCTCCCACGCCCCCTTCATTCTTTTGTTCAAAAGAAGAGCCACACCCTGTTGTTTGGCAGTCTGCTGCCCCGAGTAGAGGACTGTCCACCCCTCAGACAGAGGAGTGGCAGCCTCTCCTCCGCAGTGAGCATTCGAACATTCCACGTGGCCACCCGCAGTGGCTTTTCGTTGTTTCTGGAGGAGCCCCGAGGGTGGATATTCAATCTCCTGGTTCCGCCAATTGGGGTTTGGCCAGGAGACGTCATAGACGCCTGGCCCCCCGGGGCCTCCGGCACAAGCTTATTAGTTACATATTTCAGTTTAACTCGTGGTTTCGTGGTAATTAATTGAAGGTGGAGGGGTTACCAGCCCCTCGCACCCGTCTAGAGCCCCCGTTTAGCCCCTGTGGTGGACACATATGCCATGAGGGGAGGAGCCAATCAAAATTGGATCTCCCCCCACAGCACTGTCCACGACAGAGTTGCCCGTCCGGCACCGCGAGGAGGTAGGGGGTTGTTTTGCCGGACACACACACACATCACACACATACAGACACACACAAAGACACACACATCACACATGAGACACACACAGAGACACACACACATCACACACATACAGACACACACATCACACATGAGACACACACAGAGACACACACACATCACACACACAGAGACACACACAGACACACACAGAGACACACACAACACACACACAGAGACAGACACACAGACACACACACACATCACACACACAGATACACACACAGAGACACACACACACAGAGACACACACACGAGACACACACAGACACGCACAGAGACACACACACAGATACACACACACAGATACATACACACACATACACACACGTACACACATACACACAGATATACACACACACAGACACACACAGATACACACATACACACAGATACACATACACACATACACACGGAGACACACACACAGATACACATACACACAGATACACACAGCTACATACACACACAGATACACACATACACACAGATACACACACACTATTACACTATTCAACTATAGACGAGAGACCTTCTGCAGTGATCTGTCAGTGCAGGAGCGGAGCTGCTGTGAGGCGAGGCGCTTGGAGTTCTCTGATTGGTCCAAGCGGCGACTTGGAGCCAATCAGATTTGGTTCCTCCCTAGCCACGTGACGCGGGATTTTTTTCCCGCCAAATTTTTGAGACTCCTCCTCGGCCAGGCGCCATTTTGAGAGTCGTGAGGTGCGGATTTGAATTTTTTTTTATTTCGGAGCAGAAATTATCGACGATGACGACCCCCCAGGGGCGCGAGATCGCCTCTCGTGAGGGAAAACGTGAGGTAAAAAGTGGCCTCAAATGTCCAGCCCGTGATTCGCAGATAGTTTAAATATGCACTGTTGAATTTATGGGCAGTGTTGGGTCAATGGGCGCGGTGCTGAGTCTATGGGGCAGTGCTGAGTCTATGGGACAGTGATGAGTCTATGGCCATTGACAAAATACAAACGATTTAATTTGTGAATAATAATGTAGCCTGGTTATTAAGTATGGTGAGTGTACTGACAGTCTATAATGTAGACTGTAGTAATGGTTATTAAGCTGAGTGAGTGTACTGACAGTCTATAATGTAGACTGTAGTAATGATTATTAAGTATGGTGAGTGTACTGACAGTCTATAATGTAGACTGTAGTAATGGTTATTAAGTATGGTGAGTGTACTGACAGTCTATAATGTAGACTGTAGTAATGGTTATTAAGTATGGTAAGTTTACTGACAGTCTATAATGTAGACTGTAGTAATGGTTATTAAGTATGGTGAGTGTACTGACAGTCTATAATGTAGACTGTAGTAATGGTTATTAAGTATGGTGAGTGTACTGACAGTCTATAATGTAGACTGTAGTAATGGTTATTAAGTATGGTGAGTGTACTGACAGTCTATAATGTAGACTGTAGTAATGGTTATTAAGCTGAGTGAGTGTACTGACAGTCTATAATGTAGACTGTAGTAATGGTTATTAAGTATGGTGAGTGTACTGACAGTCTATAATGTAGACTGTAGTAATGGACAAGTATGGTGAGTGTACTGACAGTCTATAATGTAGACTGTAGCCTGGTTATTAAGTATGGTGAGTGTATTGACAGTCTATAATGTAGACTGTAGTAATGGTTATTAAATATGGTGAGTTTACTGGCAGTCTATAATGTAGACTGTAGTAATGGTTATTAAGTATGGTGAGTGTACTGACAGTCTATAATGTAGACTGTAGCCTGGTTATTAAGTATGGTGAGTGTACTGACAGTCTATAATGTAGACTGTAGTAATGGTTATTAAGTATGGTGAGTGTACTGACAGTCTATAATGTTGACTGTAGCAATGGTTATTAAGCTGAGTGAGTGTACTGACAGTCTATAATGTAGACTGTAGCGGTGCGTAGCTAACCGTGCTAATTGTGTTCTGGTTGCATTTTGCACAATTATAATCGTACAATATGGCACCAATCTTTAGCACGAATGTTCAGTTTTATCCTGAACATTCATCTCTGACACTTTCAGTGAATACCTGAAATGATTTCCATGAGAATGTCAATCTCTTGACGCGTAAGGGGAAAATATCCCGGTGGGTTATGACCACGCGATGCCTCGCATTCACCAAGACAATGCAGTGAATGTGACCATAACGCACTCTTTGGCTTTTTCGGTGAAGTCACATAACGGCCAGCATGGTTTTTTCCCCTCCAAATGTTATTGTAATATGTGCACATGACCTGATGAAACGAATAACCTTTTTTTTAATAACCCACGTGACCGATCCAACTCATCTCTCTTCTTAAACTATAAACTAGTTTTTCTATTTTATTGTACAGCGTTGCCCGTCCGGCACCACACGGAGGTAGGGGGTTGTTTTGCCGGACACCACCACCATTACCACCACTACTACCACCAACACTACCACCACCACTAGCACCATCACCACCACTTCCACCATTACCACCACTACCATACACTACCAACACTACCACCACCACCATTACCACCACTACTACCACCACCATTACACCACCACTACTATCACCACCACTAGCACCATCACCACCACCATTACCACCACTACCATACACTGCCATCACTACCACCACCACCACTACTACTATACACTACCATCACTACCACCACCATTACCAACATCACTACAATCACTACCACCACCGCTACCACCAATACCACTACCGGGACGTTTGCGTGCTGAATGCTGGAATCTGATCCCGCGTCTCCTCCCTCTCCTCCGGCCCTCCCCCCTCACCAGCGGCCTCCCAGACGGCCTCCCCCGGCCCGGGCCCCGACCCCGACCACGACCATGGCCACGGCCGCCCCCTCCGCGAGGGTTTGCTCCGCGGACACCGGAGGAGGAGGAGCCGAGTCCCACGTGGCGCCCTCCAAGGTCGCTCGCCCGCTTAACGCCGGCGGCGGCGGCGATGACGACACCGGGGGGCCGGGGCTCGCGCCGGGGCCTCCCCGCCGCGGCCGTCGTCTTCGTCGCCCCGTGACGTTCCGGGCTCTCGAGGGGGGGGGGCGGTGTCGCCGGGAGACTCCGGCGACGGCGCCCCCCCAGGAGAGCTCTCGCGGCGGCGGCGGCGGCGGCGCCCGGCCGACGCCGCCGCCGGGAATCAGCCCGAGGGTCGCCCCGGAGCGTGGAGACGGCGGCGGAGAGTCGGGGCCGGCGCTCGGCGCCGACGAGGCGGCGGGCGCGGCGGAGGCGGATGCGGAGGAGGCGGAGAGACGCAGGGAGGCCGCGGTTGGACCGCGTGCGGTGCGGAAGAGACACTTCGACTTTTGGTGGCAGGGCATGGGCAGGAGGGGAGCAGCAGGAGGGGCGGAGGAGGAGGAGGAGGAGGAGCGAGAGGAGGAGGAGGGGAAGAGGAGGCCGAGGCGGCGATGAAGGCGGAGGAGGAAGAGGAGGAGGAGGTTTTGGCCGGGCGGTCGCCGCTAAGCAAGCGGCGGGAGGCGGCGGCGGCGGATTGCCCGGCGGGACCGAATCCCGATCCCTGCCCGGGCTCCTCTACCTGCCGCGCTCCTCCGTCTCCTCCGTCTCCTCCGCCGCCACTGGCGGCGGCGGCGGTCGCGGGCAAGCGGCTCTCGGCCCCGCGTGGGGCGACGTTCCACTTCTGCTCGCTGATGCCGCGGCCGCTGGCTGAGCCGCCGCCGCCCACCGAGAGGCGCCGGGGTCGCGCCCTGGAGAAGCAGCGGCAGCGACGGAGACAAATTCAGCAACAATACCGGCAGCAGAGAGCGTCGTCGTCGTCATCCAGCTGTTGGTCGTTCTCGGACGCATCGTCGTTGTCGTCGTCTTCATCATCGTCGTCGTCATCGCCGGAGGAGGTGGTGGAGGGGGACGAGGCGAAGGAGCGGAGGGACGAGGAGGAGGAGGTGGTGGTGGATGACGAGGTGAAGGAGCGGAGGGACGACGAGGAGGAGGTGGTGGTGGAGGGTAACGAGGTGAAGGAGCGGAGGGACGAGGAGGAGGAGGAGGTGGTGGTGTGGGGTGACGAGGCGAAGAAGCGGAAGGACGAGGAGGAGGAGGAGGAGGGGGAGGTGGTGGTGGAGGGTGACGAGGTGAAGAAGCGGACGGACGACGAGGAGGAGGAGGTGGTGGTGGAGGGTGACGAGGTGAAGGAGCGGAGGGACGACAAGGAGGAGGAGGTGGTGGAGTCTACAGGGGGCGTCCGCAGGCTGCTGCTGAAGTTTCGCGCCAGCCGCCTGCAGCCGAGCGTCGACAGAGCACGAGACAAGGAGGAGGCGGCGGACAACGAGGAGGAGGAGAACGAGGAGGAGGAGAGGAAGACGAGGAGGAGGAAGAAGAAGAAGAGGAGGAGGAGGAGGAGGGGACTACGGAGATCACGCAGTGCAGCCGATGATGGCGACTGCAAGTCGGGCGACGGGGTGGAGGAGGAGGAGAGGGTGGCGAGTCTCAAGAGGGTGGAGGAGTGCCGGATTCTCAAGCAGATAGACGACATCATGGCTGAGATACACCAGCTGGAGGGGAGATGCAGGGTGAGGAGGAGCAGATGAGGTGTAGGGTGGTGAGGAGGGGCTGGGTGGTGAGGTGTAGGGTGGTGAGGAGGGGCTGGGTGGTGAGGTGTAGGGTGGTGAGGAGGAGCAGATGAGGTGTAGGGTGGTGAGGAGGGGCTGGGTGGTGAGGTGTAGGGTGGTGAGGTGGGGCTGGGTGGTGGGTCTTCCTCTGGATTTGGAAACTCGACAGATATAACATCGATTTGGATTGGATGATTTTTTTCTTTCAGCCAGATTAAAATATGAGCGTGGGGAAGTCATCTACATCATTAGACCTCCTTTGGCAGTACCAAAATATAATAATAGGGGTTTTTCCCCTTTTTTCTGGCAACAAAACTGAAACCTTTTTACAAGGATTCATATTACAGCATTAACCACAATACCTGCAGTCAAAATGCAAACAAAAAACACGCACTATGATAATATATATGTGGCATTGTCCTTGAAACCGCTTGTTCCGCACCAAGGGACGGCTTTCTTGAGAGCCTCGACACAATTGGTGCTCGACCAGAGGACGCCATAAGGTTTCAGTTTTGTTGACACAAAAAAGGGGAAACCCCTATGATGTGGAAGTCCTCGCTTCTGCCACTCAGTTGAGTACATCCAGCATCTTGTTTCTCCAAAAAACACGACTCTCAGTGAATGCTCTCGATGAATTTAACTTGCTTTTGTCTGAACACCCTGGCTGTGAAGTCGTATCGACGGCTGGGTGTCTGGCCGAATGAAAGTTTTTTTTTTTTGTTTCATCTCAGGCCAATTGGATTACATGTAAAGGTAATAAATAAGTCGGGGACATCCATACGCTCGAACGTATGACATGGCGCCTTGAGCATATTCGTGCATGCGTCTAGGGCGTCCTGTGAACGTAGCAGACGCCTGGATGCTACAAGGGGGGGGGATGATGTAGCGCCATTGTTGGGCTGTATGCGTATTACCACGGGAGCTGACCTGTAATAGCGGACATGCGTCAGCAGGGGGTGGTGTACAGACCAGGTGTGACGAACAGGGCCCCCAGACCCCAAGAGGGGGGCTGGGGGATGTTCCAGGGCCCCCTAGAGAGTCCCAGAAGACTTGGCCAGGGGCGGAGAGACCCTGGAACGGGGATAAAAGCCGGACCCCTGAACGGGTTTGGCGGTCCTCGTCCACCTGAAGCTCTGAAGAAGACTCTGAGCGCTACCCTGAAGACCCTGAAGACCCTGAAGCGAAGAGCCCAGTGACCCTGGCTAGGGTCGGGTTCAGACATAGCCAGTGTAGGGTTAGCGCTAGAACCAGAGTAAGGGCACCGTAGTGTGGAGGGACTGCCTCCTGAGGTTATCGGCTGTGAGGGGTCGTCACCCCTCTGTGTTGTGGTTCCCTTGTTGAATAAACGTGTTGCCTCTAGCGAAGCGTCTCGCCTCGTCTTGGACCCACTGCACGTGTAACCTGTGGTAATGAAACCTCTTGTCGCAAAATATTAGCGGCGTGCGAAAGTGAAAGATGTTAACAAAGTAAAAATAAATGTTCATTTAAAGCTTTCGTGACTGCGAGGAATTCATGTTCTTGGTTCTTTCGGTAAAGTCACCCCGTAGAAGGGAAACAATAAAATAATAAGAATATAAAACAATTAAATTCTCACGACGTTTCGACTGCAACACGAGCAATCGTCATCAGGTGTGAAAACCACAGCAAGAAATTTTGAAAAAAGTGGCGGGTTTTTTTAACGTTAGCACCACGAAGAGCGATTTAGCAGTTTATTCAGATGGACGAGTCCATCTATGTTCGGAATAGAGGAGGGGGGTGACGAAAATAATGGAATGCGGTCTGAAAGCCACCGTAAGCGTGAACAATCAATTAAGACCCGAAATGGTTTATCAAATCCTTTCAATGATTGCTAAGCCACACTTTCTTCCTCTCGGTTGAAATTGTCTCTGTGTATATGTGGATGGCCTCATGAACGAATCTCTCATGGTAGCCAGATGGATTGCAAAGAACCTCTGTCTTGGAGAAGTCAATGTCATGTGAGCCTACTGAATTATAACAGTGATCTGCCACGGCCGAGGTGTTGGTCCTACCGTGTTTTAGGTCTGCATTCTGTTCACGAATGAGGTCCGAGACATGTCATTTGGTTTCTCCAATGTAACTACTACCACAGAGGCAACTTAATTTGTAGACGCCAGGGTACTGTATGTCCGGAATCACATCTTTTACAGACGGGACCAGATCACGGATTTTATGTAATGTGTTGAATCGAACCTGGATCTTGTGTTTATTCAAGATTTTGGAGATCTTTTTTGTGATCCCCGCAATGTAGGGCAAAGTGATGGTTTTGAAATGCTCCTCAAGAGGGTCCTTCATCATGGTTGGAGTAATAGCTTTGCGGATTGTAAGAGCTTGGTGTACGTGCTTGAGTTCACTGGCTATGTGTACCTGGTCGGATATGCATTTGGCTCTATGGTGCAGAGTCTTGATGAGGGACTTCTTCTGGGATGGATGGTGGTGGGAATCCGGTTTCAGGTAAGCATCCGTATGGGTAGCTTTCCCGTAGACAGAGCGGCTCATTGAACCATCAATTTTTTTACCAATTCCACTTTACAGTAAAATTGTAGACACGGCACAATATATACTTCTGAATCTTTCTTTTTACCAACATTTAAAAAAATATTCTCCGTTAAGGCAAAATTCTGAAATATTGGATTTTTTACAAAGCCTTGTGAATTCACCTTGTATCTGCAAATATTTGTTTTCAGACGTATAAATAACAGACATTGCTTACAAATATCAGCTCTATGTTTTCAAGTAAATACATTTTGGGTAGTGAATAAATTATAGTCTAAATAAGCTACACACGACGAATTGTAGGCAATTATAGTTATAATCAAAGACATTTTTAAACAATCACGTGGTCTCTGTAGTCGCCGTTAGAGACACAAAATCTGCTTGAAAACAGTTCATCAACATATATGAATACATTGATTCGAATAAGCAGAGTTAATTTCCTATTTATGGCACGCCAGTTACGTGTCAGTTTTCGATATCAACATCACCTTATAAAAGAATAACATTTAAAATACACACAGACAAGTATTCATTCGTAATTATTGACAGGCATATTAACAAAATGTAATTACAGCAGTGAAATATACTGCATCAGGTTACATCGTATTAACAAGAAGCTATTTTAAAAATACGCACCGCCTGCTTAACAGTGTATGTACAACGTACTATTGTAGTGTCATTCAAAACGAGTAGGCCGTTGCATGCTGGCATCTGGGTCAAAATGTAGCAAATTATAAACATTAGCTACAAATAATAAATCACGGGGTTTAGATCACAACACAAGCAATCGTCATCAGGTGGGACAACCACAGCAGGAAGAAGACGCTGAAACGCCGTGGTCTGTTATGTTTCTACCCACGTGATGACTTCACCGAAATAACTAGAGAGTGTGGATTCCTGCAGTCGCGAAAGCTTCGAATCAAGATTGCCTACAAACTACACAACCGAGATGACGCATCAATCATCGCCCCCTACTGACAGGCTCTTGTTTACATGCAGGCCGGTGCAGGGCCACCACCTTGTGCCACACAGGGGCAACTGCTACTTGGGGATGCTCTTCGAGCGTTTCAGACGAGATACAAAACTCCGAGTTGCCGAGGCGATTAAGCAAGCACCATGTAAAAGCAATTATCATTAGAACATCGTGAATGCTTGGGAGCTTATTGGCTCTCGCTCCTGGTGAGAGATTGACCCAACCCACAGGTCCACAAAGACTGGCCGCTCGCTCTTACTCTGCAGGTTGAACCTAGGAAATGAGTGTTCAACTTCACATTCTTGTCATTAAAGGCCTGTGACAAAGGTGCATCTATTGTAGCGACATTGTCTCAAGCTTACACATCTACCGGGTCTCCACTTGACTTTGTATTGTCTCGGAAGAAGTCCACCCACACCTCCATTTCCACAAACTGCTGGGAGTTGCCTCGCTCTGCCTCACAGTCAGAATTCTCCTCCTGCTTCACATTGCCTCCATCGATGTGAAGATCCCATTTTGGAGTTGAATCTTCATCTTCACATTTCACCTTCACTTCTTCCCTCTTCACCATCACCTCTTCCCTCTTCACCATCACTTCTTCCCTCTTCACCATCACATCTTTCATATTTCACCTCGATAACTTTAAAAGTGTCCAAGCTGGGATTTTCTTCCGGTTCTTGTTTCATGAGGGATGGGCTTATTGTGGCACTTTGACTTTCACAAGCTGATTTCAGACTCCAGCCCTTGCAGATCCTCTGATGCTTCTGTGTTCTCTGGTGTACTTGAAGATGTGGTTGCTGTGCAAACGCTATCCCGCACGGAGTGCACTTGAAGGGTTTCTCTCCCATGTGTGTTCTCTGGTGTTCTACAAGAGCAGATGACTTTGCAAACGCCTTCACGCACACACTGCACTTGAAGGGTTTCTCTCCCGTGTGTGTTCTCTGGTGTGTTACAAGAGGAGATGACTGTGCAAACGCCTTCCCACACACACTGCACTTGAAGGGTTTCTCTCCCGTGTGTGTTCTCTGGTGTTTTTTAAGAACAGATGACTGTGCAAACGCCTTCCCACACACACTGCACTTGAAGGGGTTCTCTCCCGTGTGTGTTCTCTGGTGTATTACAAGAGCAGGTGACCGTGAAAATGCTTTCCCACACACACTGCACTTGAAGGGTTTCTCTCCCGTGTGTGTTTTCTGGTGTTCTACAAGAGTAGATGAATGTGCAAACGCCTTCCCACACACACTGCACTTGAACGGTTTCTCTCCCGTGTGTGTTCTCTGGTGTGCTACAAGAGCAGATGAATGTGCAAACGCTTTCCCACACACACTGCACTTGAAGGGTTTCTCTCCTGTGTGTGTTCTCTGGTGTTCTACAAGATTAGATGAATGTGCAAACGCCTTCCCACACACATTGCACTTGAAGGGTTTCTCTCCTGTGTGAGTTCTCTGGTGCCGTGTCAAATCTCCAGTACGATCCGTGCTGTATGCACACTGGTCGCATTGTTGACTTGTCATACCGAGCTGCGCTGAGCGCCTTTGCTCCATCAGACCAATTCTGCAGAGGAAGCGTCAGAGGAAGCGTCAGCGGCAGACAGAAAAAAATAATATCCACACCATCTACACGTCAGTATCGATGCACAGAGGAATGCATATATACAGTCACACGTGACTAACACGTCTATACTTATTCATATATTCATGATATAGTGGAAAAGTGTCCCAAATTCATCACACGGGCTGTTATGGCACACAATGAGAGGGCAAATGGTTATAAACATGCCTGGAAGCCCTCGTATCTTCAAAATGAATGTTCACCAAAAACTCCGAGCACACAATTTCACCTGTCTGGCTACAAAAGGAATATTTTTGAAAGCTAAATTCAGCTGACATAGCAAAGGGTGTTTAAATAATACTGTTTGTGTTATGCAGAAATGCATAAATTAATGTTCAATCGCAACTTAGAGGTGTGAAGCCAGGCACAGATGTCCTTGAATGCTGGGGATGAACAGATCCGACTTCAGCTGCACGTGTGTGCTGTGTTAACTTCCTGACTCCATTCTTACAAAGAGCTGCAGAGGAAAACAAAACTAAACTACAGTTTTGATATAACCTCCGTGCTCAATAGAGTTAATAGACTTTACTGCAAACACAAACTTGACAATGTCACACACTCAGAGGCGGAGCCAGGATTTTCAGGTAGGGGGGGCAACCCCTCCAGCAATGAAAAATGATAGGAGTTGTTAGTAAGTAAGGAGTTGTTAGTAAGTAGTTGTTAGTAAGTAGTTGTTAGTAAGTAAGGAGTTGTTAGTAAGGAGTTGTTAGTAAGGGGCTGTTAGTATGTAAGGAGTTGTTAGTAAGGAGTTGTTAATAAGGAGTTGTTAGTACGTAATGACTTGTCCCTTGCTTTTTATTCGACGCGTGTGATCGGCATTGCGCTCACTGAAGGTGTTTGCCTTCAGGGAAGTCGTGTACTGTATACGCAACTGCGCAAAATTCTGTGACTCACAACTGGTTTGCCGTTACTTATTGCCAATTATGGACTCGGACTGTTGTCCTCTCATAGAGTCCCTGGCACGTAATAATATGGCACACGGTGGCAGTGGGGGACGCAAAATGCTGATTTATCTATATATATGAAAGTGAAATGTGTGGATACGGGTGTCTGTTCGAAATGTTTAGCATACTTCCCAACGTGCCACACACTTGAAATTTGGCATGTGGGTATGTTCCATACTGTACACAATGCAAAAAATATAAAAATAGTCTTTTGTATTTTTTTTTGGGGGGGGGAATGACCATGAAGTGTCTGGCGTCAACCCGCAACACCTCTGAGTTAAGCGCTCTGCAATGCTTAGAGCTGTTAACAGCGTGCCGGGAGATTTTAGGTGGCGCTTCGCTCCTGGCGGATGAAGCCATTGGATTCTCCGAGTTCAATCCATATCCTCCGTGCGAAGAACGGGTAGAACTGCTATCTTAAATATGAAGCAGAACATTCCATCTGTTTGTTTGTGCGAAGCAGCAAAAACCTCTCCAACGCTGAGCTCTGGCATCGTGAAAATTTGCACAGCTTACGCTGTCTGGAATTTCTAAGTGAACGTGACTATTTTCAGCTCGCCACGTCATTATTCCCTTCCCGAGTGGCCGAAATCGACCTTACGTAGAAGTGGGGTAAGGTTGAATTTCCTTGAGTGAAAACATCCGATTTAGGTAAGTTGATTTGTTTCGGCTTTTTTCTTTCTTGCAAGCATCAATTTTTTCCAGGGTTTTTCAGTGAAATAGAAGGGAATGTGAAGTTAATCAAAGACAATAATCCAAGTCCCGGGCGAAGCCTGGTAGTGAAGCTCGTTACTGATAAACCCCAATGATCCTATCAAAATGAGGGATTTCTATCGGATCGTTGGGGGGGCACGTGCCACCCCACCCCCCACTGGCTCCACCACTGTCACACACTGGCATGGTTCACAGGTGGTGGTGTGTCCAGTCCCACGCCTGGCCACCTTCACCTGCTCAGTATTAATGCTTCCTCACACCACCAAGTAGTTAATTGAGGATCAATCAACACAGCCGAGGCTGCGTGTCTCTCTCTCCCCGTGGTCGTGTGGATTTCCTTCCCGATCCCCCGGTTTCCCCTCTACATGTAGAGAATGAACACCGCCAAGCGTCTAGAGTGAACACCGCCAAGCATCTAGAGTGAACACCGCCACGCGTCTAGAGTGAACACCACCAAGCGTCTAGAGTGAACACCACCACGTGTCTAGAGTGAACACCGCCAAGCATCTAGAGTGAACACCACCACGTGTCTAGAGTGAACACCACCACACGTCTAGAGTGAACACCGCCACGTGTCTAGAGTGAACACCACCACGCGTCTAGGGTGAACACCACGCGTCTAGAGTGAACACCGCCACGTGTCTAGAGTGAACACCACCACGCGTCTAGAGTGAACACCACCAAGCGTCTAGAGTGAACACAACCACGCGTCTAGAGTGAACACCGCCACGCGTCTAGAGTGAACACCACCAAGCATCTAGAGTGAACACCACCACGCGTCTAGAGTGAACACCACCCCGAGTCTAGAGTGAACACCACTAAGCGTCTAGAGTGAACACCGCCACGCGTCTAGAGTGAACACCACCACGTGTCTAGAGTGAACACCACCACGCGTCTAGAGTGAACACCGCCACACATCTAGAGTGAACACCGCCACGTGTCTATAGTGAACACCGCCACACGTCTAGAGTGAACACCGCCACGTGTCTAGAGTGAACACCGCCACACGTCTAGAGTGAACACCGCCACGCGTCTAGAGTGAACACCGCCACGCGTCTAGAGTGAACACCGCCACGCGTCTAGAGTGAACACCACCAAGCATCTAGAGTGAACACCACCACGTGTCTAGAGTGAACACCACCACGCGTCTAGAGTGAACACCGCCACGCGTCTAGAGTGAACACCACCACACGTCTAGAGTGAACACCGCCACGTGTCTAGAGTGAACACCGCCACACGTCTAGAGTGAACACCGCCACGCGTCTAGAGTGAACACCGCCACGCGTCTAGAGTGAACACCGCCACGCGTCTAGAGTGAACACCACCAAGCATCTAGAGTGAACACCACCACGTGTCTAGAGTGAACACCACCACGTGTCTAGAGTGAACACCGCCACGCGTCTAGAGTGAACACCACCACACGTCTAGAGTGAACACCACCAAGCGTCTAGAGTGAACACCGCCACGTGTCTAGAGTGAACACCGCCACGTGTCTAGAGTGAACACCACCACGCTGTTGACAGGCCCCACCTTGTTGATATTGTTGTTGTTGTGGGCAGGTTGCTTCTGTAAACAAGAGCGGTACAGCAGCTCAACGCGGGCGTGGCCTGGTACAAAATAAAAAAAAAACTGTGAATATTTAAAACAAAACAAAGTTACAAAGTAGCGAGCCAGGTGAAGATAAATTAAAACTTAAGCAAGATGCTCTTTGGTTCTTTCGGTAAAGTCACGTAGGAAAATTTAATTAATTAAATAATTGTTGCAGTTTCATTTATTTGGTATAGCCCTGTGAGCCATTCGGCTCTTGAATTGGGTGCAACCACAACAAACAAAAAACATGAACAAGAAAACATCTTGAAGTGACTATGTGTGACTGTGCAAACATAAAATCCAGGGAAAAACAGCGAAATATTCCACAAAAAGCACCGTACACCAACGCTGTGTGCACATAGCATGCGACGTTTCAATTGCAACACAAGCAATCATCATCAGGTACAAATGCAAGAGAAAACAAACCTAGTAAACTTAGAAATGTAATGCAATACAACACAGAGAGTCGGCCAACATAACAGTCAACACCCCACCTGGTTGATAACGTTCTTCCAAAGGTTGCTCAATTTGAAAGAGAGACAAAACACAGACACGGAGACACACAGACAGAGAGAGATATAACACAGAGAAACACAGAGAGATACACACATACAGTGAGGGAAAAAAGTATTTGATCCCCTGCTGATTTTATACGTTTGCCCACTGACAAAGAAATGATCAGTCTAATTTTAATGGTAGGTTTATTTGAACAGTGAGAGACAGAATAACAACAAAAAAATCCAGATAAACGCATGTCAAAAACGTTATAAATTGATTTGCATTTTAATGAGGGAAAAACGTATTTGACCCCTCTGCAAAACATGATTTAGTACTTGGTGGCAAAACCCTTGTTGGCAATAACAGAGGTCAGACGTTTCTTGTAGTTGGCCACCAGGTTTGCACACATCTCAGGAGGGATTTTGTCCCACTCCTCTGTGCAGATCTTCTCCAAGTCATTAAGGTTTCGAGGCTGACGTTTGGAAACTCGAACCTTCAGCTCCCTCCACAGATTTTCTATGGGATCAAGGTCTGGAGACTGGCTAGGCCACTCCAGGACCTTCATGTGCTTCTTCTTGAGCCACTCCTTTGTTGCCTTGGCCGTGTGTTTTGGGTCATTGTCGTGCTGGAATACCCATCCACGATCCATTTTCAATGCCCTGGCTGAGGGAAGGAGGTTCTCACCCAAGATTTGACGGTACATGGCCCCGTCCATCGTCCCTTTGATGCGGTGAAGTTGTCCTGTCCCCTTAGAAGAAAAACACCCCCAAAGCATAATGTTTCCATAATGTTTCCACCTCCATGTTTGACGGTGGGGATGGTGTTAATGGGGTCATAGGCACCATTCCTCCTCCTCCAAAACGGCGAGTTGAGTTGATGCCAAAGAGCTTCATTTTGGTCTCATCTGACCACAACACTTTCACCCAGTTGTCCTCTGAATCATTCAGATGTTCATTGGCAAACTTCAGACGGGCATGTATATGTGCTTTCTTGAGCAGGGGGACCTTGCGGGCGCTGCAGGATTTCAGTACTTCACGGCGTAGTGTTACCAATTATTTTCTTGGTAACTATGGTCTCAGCTGCCTTGAGATCATTGACAAGATCCTCCCGTGTAGTTCTGGGCTGATTCCTCACCATTCTCATGATCATTGCAACTCCACGAGGTGAGATCTTGCATGGAGCCCCAGGTCGAAGGAGATTGACAGTTCTTTTGTGTTTCTTCCATTTGCAAATAATCGCACCAACTGTTGTCACCTTCTCACCAAGATGCTTGGCAATGGTCTTTTAGCCCATTCCAGCCTTGTGTAGATCTACAATCTTGTCCCTGACATCCTTGGAGAGCTCTTTGGTCTTGGCCATGGTGGAGAATTTGGAATCTGATTGATTGATTGATTGCTTTTGTGGACAGGTGTCTTTTATACAGGTAACAAGCTGAGATTAGGAGCACTCCCTTTAAGAGTGTGCTCCTAATCTCAGCTCATTACACCTGGGAGCCAGAAATATTTCTGATTGAGAGGGGGTCAAATACTTATTTCCCTCATTAAAATGCGAATCAATTTATAACATTTTTGACATGCGTTTCTCTGGATTTTCTTGTTATTCTGTCTCTCACTGTTTAAATAAACCTACCATTAAAATTATAGACTGATCATTTCCTTGTCAGTGGGCAAACGTACAAAATCAGCAGGGGATCAAATACTTTTTTCCGTCACTGTAGGCACACAGAGAAACAACGCCTCTGTGTCGAGGCCTTAAATAGAGAGCGAGGGGGGCAGAGAGAGAGGGGAGGGGGTGTAGAGAAATCCGCGAGTCAATGCAAGGCCGTAGCCATGGAGTCAACATTGGGGGGGACCAAATCTACCAGGGGCTCTGGGGTCCCCACCCCCCAGGAAAAAAAAATCTAAATTTGAAAACTAATTTCCTGACATTTCCTAAAATATTGAAAAATTTCACTAACACATGGGATGGAATTTTTGTTTTATTTGATACAATAATGTATAATATTGTATTACATTGCTCTGTTGTTTATTTTTTTTTACTTTTCTTGTTTCATAGTATGTAATGGCAGAGATTAGGGATTCATAAAGTACAACGCAATCATACAAACACAAATCTACGCATTGTTATATGAAGACAAATCCGGATTTTGTGGCCAAGGTTTAGCGAAATTGTTGTTTTTATTAACATAGCATAGCAATTATTATTTAAAAAAATATTTTTATAGCAATATATTGGGGGGGACATTTTGAGCATGTTTGATTATTGGGGGGGGGGATATGTCCCCCACCAATATATATTATAATTATTATAACATATTATAATTATTATATATTTTAATTACGGCCTTGTGTCAATGAGAGATTTGGAACTTTGGTGACTGCAGGAAATAATAATAACACGAGGACACGCAGAGAGAGAGAAAGCACACTTATATTCTTGGTTCTGTCGGTAAAGTCACCACCACGTAGAAGGGAAGTGACGTCATACTACTTCCTGCTGTCGCAAGGCAACAGGAAGCTGCCTTGTGCGCGCTTGCACTGAAATCCGAGGTGAGAAATTCTTATCGTTGTGGTGGTGGTCGTTGTGGTGGTGGTTGTTGTTGTTGTTTACCAAGGTAGAGCCTCTCTCTCTCTCAGGGATGTCAGTTGAGTAGCAGCGAGCATGGGAATCGATGTCCAGGTTGGAACTTTACAACGCGGGGCCTAGCCACGCGGGGCCTTGTCTCCTGCCCTCGCCTGATTGCGTTTACTTTAATTATCTCGCTTAAGTTTAATTTGTCTTCACCCGGCTCGCCACTTTGTAACTTTGTTTTATTGTAAATTTTCACGCAGTTTTTATTTTCGTTCTTTTGTTACCAGGCCAAGCCCGCTTGAGCTGCTATACCGCTCTTGTTATCAGAAGCGACCTGCCCACAACAACACAAGGTGAGGCTTTGTCAACGTGTGTGAATGTTTTGACTTAAAACTTTGGTGACTGCAGGAATTAATATTCTTGGTTCTTTCGGTAAAGTCACGTAGATAGAAAATTAAATGAAAATATATATATTTTTAAATAAAGCAAAAAACCCACGACGTTTCGATCGCAACACAAGTGGTCTTTATCTTATTGAATTTAATCTGTTATTTTTATTTTCTATCTACGTGACTTTACTGAAAGAACCAACAATACATGCGTCAATGTATCTATCGGTCAAAGACGCTAAGCGCGTGCCGCTGTTGACTCTGAATGTGTGGATGGGAACACCTTCACCACGGGGAGAGAGAGACAGAGACACGGATAGCCTCGGCTATGTTGATGATCCTCGATTCATTATTTGGTGGAGTGAGGAAGAATTAATGCTGAGCAGATGAAGGTGGCCAGGCATGGTGCTGGTCACACCACCACCTGTTTACTCATGGCAGTGTGTGACAGTGTCAAGTTTGTGTTTGCAGTAAAGTCTATTAACTAGGTTGAACACGGAGGTTATATCAAAGCAATAGTTTATTTTTGTTTTCAGTAAAGTCTATTAACTAGGTTGAACACGGAGGTTATATCAAAGCAATAGTTTATTTTTGTTTTCCTCTGGAACTCTTTGTAAGAATGGAAACAGGATGTGAACACAGCACACACATTCAGCTGAAGTCAGAACTGTTCATCCCCAGCATTCAAGAACATCTGAGCCTGGACTCACACCTGAGTTGCGATTGAACATTAATTCATGCATTTCTGCAAAACACAAATAGTATTGTTTTCAAAACCCTTTGCTATGTCAGCTGAATTTAGTTTTCATAAATATTCATTTTGTAGTCAGACAGCCGAAATTGTGTGCTTAGAGTTTTGGGTTAACATTCATCTTGAAGATATGAAGGCTTCCAGGCATATTAATGACATTTTCCCTCTCATTGTGTGCCATAGCAGCCCGTGGAGAGAAACCCTTCAGGTGCACTCTGTACGTGAAGGCGTTTGCACAGTCACCACATCTTAAAGTACACCAGAGAACACACACGGGAGATAAACCCTTCAAGTTGCAGTGTGTGCGTGAAGGCGTTTGCACGTTCATCAAATCTGATGAATTTGGGAAACTTTTTCACTACATCATGAATATATTAATAAGTATAGACGTGTAAGTCACGTGTGCATTCCTCTGTGCCTGACGTGTAGATGGTGTGGATATTATTTTTTTCTGTCTGCAGCTGACGCTTCCTCTGCAGATTTGGTCTGATGGAGCAAAGGCACTCAGCGCAGCTCGGTACGACAAGTCAACAATGCGACCAGCGTGCATACAGCACGGACCGGACTGGAAATTTGACACGGCACCAGAGAAGTCACACAGGAGAGAAACCCTTCAAATGTACTGTGTGTAACAAGGCATTTGCATGGCCATCAGTTTTTCAGAACCACCAGAGAACACACACGGGAGAGAAACCCTTCAAGTGCAGTGTGTGCGTGAAGGCGTTTGCACAGTCATCTGCTCTTAAAGAACACCAGAGAACACACACGGGAGAGAAACCCTTCAGGTGCACGATGTGCGGGATGGCCTTTACACAGTCATGTAATCTTGTAACACACCAGAGAACACACACGGGAGAGAAACCCTTCAAGTGCAGTGTGTGTGGGAAGGCATTTTCAGATTTATCTACCTTTAAAAAACACCAGAGAACACACACAGGCGAGAAACCTTTCAGGTGCATGATGTGCGGGATGGCGTTTACACAGTCATATAATCTCGTATTACACGAGAGAACACACACGGGAGAAACCCTTCAGGTGCACTCTGTGCGGGAAGTCGTTTGCACGTTCATCAACTCTTCAAGTACACCAGAGAACACAGAAGCATCAGAAGATCCACAAGGAGTGCAGTCTGAAATCAGCTTGTGAAAGTCAAAGTACCGCAATGAGCCCATCCCTCATGAAACACGAACCGGACGAAAATCCCAGCTTGGACACTTTTAAAGTTATCGAGGTGAAATATGAAGAGGTGATGGTGAAATGTGAAGAAGTGAAGAGCGAAGAAGTGAAGGTAAAATGTGAAGAAGATTCAACTCCAAAATGGGACCTTCACATCGTGAAGCAGGAGGAGAATTCTGACTGAGGCAGAGCGAGGCAACTCCCAGCAGTTTGTGGCAGTGGAGGTGTGGGTGGACTTGCTCCTAGACAATACAAAGTCAAGTGGAGACCCAGTAGATGTGTAAGCTTGATATGATGTCGCTCCAATGGATGCACCTTTGTCACAGGCCTTTAATGTCAAGAATGTGAAGTTGAACACTCAATTCCTAGGTTCAACCTACAGAGTAAGAACGAGTGGCCAGTCTTTGTGGACCTGTGGGTTGGGTAGATCTCTAACCAGGAGCAAGAGCCAATAAGCTCCCAAGCATTCACTATGTTATCATAATAATTGCTTTTACATGGTGCTTGCTTAATCACATCAGCAACTCGGAGTTTTGTATCTCGTCTGAAACACTCGAAGAGCATCCCCAAGTAGCAGCTGCCCCTGTGTGGCACAAGGTGGTGGCCCTGCACCGGCCTGCATGTGGACAAGAGCCTGTCAGTATGGGGCGATGATTGATGTGTCATCTCAGTTGTGTAGTTTGTAGGTAATGTTTAGAATTTGCTACATTTTCACTCAGACGCCAGCATGCAATGGCCTACTCGTTTTGAATGACAATATAGTATGTTTATGCATACACTGTGAAGCAGAATGTGCAACTTTTTAAAAAAGCTTCTTGTTAATACGATGTAACGTGATGCAGTATATTTCACTGCAGTAATCCAATTTTGTTAATATGCCTGTCAATAATTTAGAATTAATACTTGTTTGATTTTGTGCATACTTGTAACATTTGATCTATAAGGGTCAAACATTGAATAAGTGATGTTAGGACAAAGTGTGTGTGTTTGAAAGTAACCTGTACAGAGAACTCAGGTGAGACCCGTTGTTCTTGTGATACAGGTCAAACGGTGTTTTTGTGTTCCACGAAGCATCTGGAGCAACTCATTGTCTTTGAAATAGGGAGCACGCTCGGATCATTCATCAGTTACAAGGCATACCACTTGAAAGTTACACGTATAGGAGGAGGTACATTCTCTACAACACGAATTGTAGTTTTGTCTTACGTTTTGACGTAGATTTTGTCTAACTGGGACTAGAAATGCTCCCTGTTGATGTCTGGATGTTCGTAACCATCGGTTGAAGCAAACCCCACTGCTGTTGTTGAGACGCTGTGCACCGTTTAATGGTCCAACACATTGACGGCCTTCAGGCCAGGAAAGTCACAACATTTGCACACGAAGGACGCATTCACGCAAGTACCCCATGCTCCGTTTTGAAGTTTTAAAATTAAACATCTTTGAATTGTGTTGTGTTTTGAGTTAGATGATTTTATTTCTTCATTAAAAGCTTGTATCAATTTACATCTGGAAGACTTCATTGAAAAGGACATTTCGTGTGAATTTTCTCTCGTCATTAAGTAGATGGCCTTGCCGGGGGTTTGGTTTCAATGCGGACACACATAGTGTACACACACAGTGTACACACATAGTGTACACACACAGTTTATACACACTGTTCACACAGTGTACACACTGTACACACAGTGTACACACACACAGTGTATACACACACAGTGTATATACACAGTGTACACACACACAGTGTATATACAGTGTACACACACTGTACACACAGTGTATATACACAATGTACACACACAGTGTACACACACACAGTGTACACACACACAGTGTACACACTGTTCACACTGTACACACAGTGTACACACACACAGTATACACACACAGTGTACACACAGAATACACACACAGTGTACACACACAGTGTACACACACAGTACACACACACAGTGTATACACACACAGTGTACACACACACATAGTGTACACACACACAGTGTACACACACATAGTGTACACACAGTGTATACCCTGTGTATGTACATACAGTGTATATATATACGTACACACAGTGTACACACACACATTGTATACACAATAATGTCCACGTTGTTGTAGCTGAGCCCACGCACCCAAGGGAGGGAGCAATGGAAAATTAATCTAAATCAACTTAAACTCCAATCCCGCTCTGTCACGTCACCACTCAGCATTACTTCATCAGCGTGAAACGCCAGGGGGAGGTGTACCTTGCTAGTGACGTCATGTCACCAAGGTATTCCACCGCGCTCTTGAGCGTGACGTCACCTCCGCTTGGGTCACTGCCGTTATCGTTCCAGTGCCAATCCTTATTTGGGCAAAGCTACGCCCAGTGACTGGCGGCTCATTAACATAATGTGTTAAAGCCGTCGCGAGTTTATTGCGACGGGTTCAGCACCTATATATCGCATGCTACATTAGCACAATTTATTCATACTCTAATTTATTTATTTACGGAGACGCTCATTGTGGGAGGAGCGTGTCTCGCACCCCGAAAGTGACGTCATGTCACCTGCTGCCGCGTGACGTCACGAGATAACAGGAAGCTATCGCTTCCTGCACTGAAATCCGGGGTGAGACATTCTCATTGCGATTGTGGTTGTTGTGGTGGTTGTTGTGGTGGTGGTTGTTGTTTACCAAGGTAGAGCCTCTCTCTCGTAGGGATGTCAGTTGAGTAGCAGCGAGCATGGGAATCGATGTCCAGGTTGGAACTTTACAACGCGGGGCCTAGCCACGCGGGGCCTTGCCTCCTGCCCTCGCCTGATTGCGTTCACTTTAATTATCTCGCTTAAGTTTAATTTGTCTTCACCCGGCTCGCCACTTTGTAACTTTGTTTTATTGTAAATATTCACGCAGTTTTTATTTTCTTTTGTTACCAGGCCAAGCCCGCTTGAGCTGCTATACCGCTCTTGTTATCAGAAGCGACCTGCCCACAACAACACAAGGTGAGGCTTTGTCAACGTGTGTGAATGTTTTGACTTAAAACTTTGGTGACTGCAGGAATTAATATTCTTGGTTCTTTCGGTAAAGTCACGTAGATAGAAAATAAAAATAACAATAAAATAAATGAATAATTCCAAATAAAGAAAAACAACTCACGTCGTTTTGATCGCAACACAAGTAGTCTTTAGTTAATGTAATTGTATTATCTGTTATTGTTATTTTCTATCTACGTAACTTTACAGAAAGAAACAAGAATACGTGTGTCAATGTCTATCGGTCAAAGACGCTAAACGGAGAAACGCTTAAACTCCAAATATACAGCAGGCGTCAGGGTCGGGATCGAACCCACGACTTCCTGTATACCAGGTGAGGTAGTTAACATCTCACCACGGAGAGAGACACGCAAACTCCAGTTAGCCTCGGCTATGTTCGTTGATCCTCGATTAATTACTTGGTGGAGTGAGGAAGCATTCATGCCAAGCAGATGAAGGTGGCCAGGCGTGATTCTAGACACGCCACCGCCTGTTTACCCAGTGACAGTGTACAGTTTGTGTTTGCAGTAAAGTCTATTAACTCTGTTGAACACGGAGGTTATATCATAACAGTAGTTTACTTTTGTTTTCTTCTGGAACTCTTTATAAGAATGGAAACAGGAAGTTAACATAGCACACACATGCAGCTGAAGTCGGAACTGTTCATCCCAGCGTTTAAGGACATCTGAGCCTGGATTCACACCTCTAAGTTGCGATTGAACATTAATTTATGCATAACACAAATGGTATTGTTTTCAACACCCTTTGCTATGTCAGCTGAATTTAGCTCTCATAAATATTCCTTTTGTATCCAGACAGCCGATATTGTGTGCTCGGAGTTTTGAGTTAACATTCATTTTGAAGATGCGAGGGCTTCCAGGCATATTTATAACCATTTGCCCTCTCATTGTGTGCCATAACAGCCCTGTGATGAATTTGGGAAACTTTTTCACTACTTCATGAATATATTAATAAGTATAGACGTGTAAGTCACATGTGACTGTATATATGCATTCCTCTGTGCCTCGATACTGACGTGTAGATGGTGTGGATATTCTTATTTTCTGTCTGCAGCTGACGCTGGTCTGATGGAGCAAAGGCAGTCAGCACAGCAGCTCGGTACGACAAGTCAACATTGCGACCAGCGTGCATACAGCACGGATCGGACTGGAAATTTGACACAGCACCAGAGAACTCACGCAGGAGAGAAACCCTTCAAGTGCACTGTGTGTGACAAGGCATTTGCATGGCCATCAGTTCTTAAAACACACCAGAGAACACACACAGGAGAGAAACCCTTCGAGTGCACTGTGTGTGGGAAGGCATTTTCACAGTCATCTGCTCTTAAAATACACCAGAGAACACACACGGGAGAGAAACCCTTCAAGTGCAGTGTGTGTGTGAAGGCATTTTCACAGTCATCTACTCTTGTAGCACACCAGAGAACTCACACGGGAGAGAAACCCTTCAAGTGCAGTGTGTGTGGGAAGGCATTTGCAGGGTCATCTGCTCTTGTAGAACACCAGAGAACACACACGGGAGAGAAACCCTTCAAGTGCAGTGTGTGTGGGAAGGCATTTGCGCAGTCATCTGCTCTTGTAGCACACCAGAGAACTCACACGGGAGAGAAACCCTTCAAGTGCAGTGTGTGTGTGAAGGCATTTTCACAGTCGGTTGCTCTTGTAACACACCAGAGAACACACACGGGAGAGAAACCCTTCAAGTGTACTCTGTGCAGGCAGATGTTTGCAAATTCATCAAACCTTCAAGTACACCTTAGAACACAGAAGCATCAGAAGATCCACAAGGAGTGGAGTCTGAAATCAGCTTGTGAAAGTCAAAGTGCCGCAATGAGCCCATCCCTCATGAAACAAGAACCGGAGGAAAATCCCAGCTTGGACAGTTTTAAAGGTATCTAGGTGAAATGTGAAGAAGTGATGGTGAAGAGCGAAGAAGTGAAGGTGAAATGTGAAGATGAAGATTCAACTCCAAAATGGGACCTTCACATTGATGGAGGCAACGTGAACCAGGAGGAGAATTCTGACTGTGAGGCAGAGCGAGGCAACTCCCAGCAGTTTGTGGAAGTGGAGGTGTGGGTGGACTTCCTAGACAATACAAAGTTAAATGGAGACCCGGTAGATGTGTAAGCATGAGACAATGTTGTTACAATAGATGCACCTTTGTCACCGGCCTTTAACGAAAAGAATGCGACGTTGAACACTCAGGTCCTAGGTTCAACCTGCAGAGTAAGAGCGAGCGGCCAGTCTTTGTGGACCTGTGGGTTGGGGAGATCTCTGACCAGGAGCGAGAGCCAATAAGCTCCCAAGCATTCACGATGTTCTCATGATAATTGCTTTTACACGGTGCTTGCTTAATCGCCTCGGCAACTCTGAGTTTTGTATCGTACCTCGTCTGAAACACTCGAAGAGCATCCCCAAGTAGCAGCTGCCCCTGTGTGGCACAGGGTGGTGGCCCTGCACCGGCCTGCATTTATTATTTTTTTCCGCCTGAGGACGACCGCTTGTGTTACGAGCGAAACGTCGTGATATATTATTATTTGTTCTACCTACGTGACTTTACTGAAAGAACCAAAGAGTATGTGAACAAGAGGCTGTCAGTAGGGGGCGATGGTTGATGTTTCATCTCAGTTATGTAATTTGTCGCTAATGTTTTGAATTCGCCAGCATGCAATGGCCTACTCGTTTTGAATGACAATAGTATGTTTTACATCCACTGTTAAGCAGACGGTGCATATTCTTTTTTTTCAAATAGCTTCTTAATCAGATGTTATCTGATGCAGTATATTTCACTGCAGTAATTAAATTTTGTTAAAATTCCTGTTAATTATTTCGATTGAACGCTTATCTGATTTTGTGTGTACATGCAACATTTTATTTATAAGGGTCAAACATTGAATAAGTGATGTTAGGACAAAGTGTGTGTGTGTGTGTTTTGGAAGCAACCTGTACTTGTAACTCAGGTGAGACCTGTTGTTCTTGTGATACAGGTCAAACGGTACTTTTGTGTTTCATGAAGTATCTGGAGCAACTCATTGGCTTTACATAGGAAGCACACTCGGATCATTCATCAGTCACAAGACATACCACCTTAAAGTTACACGTAGAGGAGATACATTCTCTGCAACACGAATTATAATTTTGTCTTACGTGTTGACGTAGATTTTGTCGAACTCGGACTATAAATGCTCCTAGCTGATTAACGTCTGGATGTTCTCAACCATGGCTTGAAGCAAGCCCCACTGCTGTTGAGACATTGTCCACCAAAACCGGTCCACAGTTGGCTTGCACACACAGTGTACACACACACAGTGTACACACACAGTGTACACACAGTGTACACACACAGTGTACACACACACTGTACACACAGTGTACACACACAGTACACACACAGTGTACACACAGTGTACACACACACACAGTGTACACACACAGTGTACACACAGACATAGTGTACACACACAGTGTACACACACACACAGTGTACACACACACACATAGTGTACACACACAGTGTACACACACACAGTATACACAGTGTACACACAGACACAGTGTATACACAATAATGTCCACGTTGTTGTAGCTGAGCCCACGCACCCAAGGGAGGGAGCAATGAAAAAAATCTAAATCAACTTAAACTCAAACCCCTCTCTGTGACGTCACCACTCAGCATTACTTCATCGGCGTGAAACGCCAGGGGGAGGTGTACCTCGCTAGTGACGTCATGTCACCAAGGTATTCACTCCAACCCCGTCCACCGCGCTCTTGAGCGTGACGTCAGCTCCGCTTGGGTCACTGCCGATATTGTTCAAGTACAATCCTTATTTGGGCAAAGCTACGCCCAGTGACTGGTGGCTCATTAACATAATGTTTCCGTTAAAGCCGTGGCGAGTTTATTACGACGGGTTCAGCACTCACGACATATGGGCGCAACATTAACATAATTTATTCACTCGATAATTTAGTTACGGAGCTGCTCATTGTGGGAGGAGCATGTCCCGTTCCCCGGATGTGACGTCATGACACCTGCTGCTGCGTGACGTCACGAGGTAACGAAGCTATCGCTTCCTGCACTGAAATCCGAAGTGAGAAATTCTCATTGCGATTGTGGTTGTTGTGGTGGTGGTAGTTGTTTTTTTTACTAAGGTAGAGCCTCTCCCTCTCGTAGGGATGTCAGTTGAGTAGCAGCGAGCATGGGAATCGATGTCCAGGTTGGAACTTTACAACGCGGGGCCTAGCCACGCGGGGCCTTGCCTCCTGCCCTCGCCTGATTGCATTCACTTTAATTATCTCGCTTAAGTTTAATTTGTCTTCAAATTAAACTTTGTTTTATTGTAAATATTCTTTGTTTTATTGTAAATATTCACGCAGTTTTTTTATTGTCGTTCTTTTGTTAGCAGGCCAAACCCGCTTGAGCTGCTATACCGCTCTTGTTATCAGAAGCCACCTGCCCACAACAACACAAGGTGAGGCTTTGTCAACGTGTGTGAATGTTTTGACTTTAAACTTTGGTGACTGCAGGAATTAATATTCTTGGTTCTTTCGGTAAAGTCACGTAGATAGAAAATAAAATAAAAATAACAGATAATAATTTTTCTTTTTTACAATGAAGCAAAAAACCCCACAACGTTTCTATGGCAACATTAATGTTGAAGATGCGAGGGCTTACAGGAATATTCATGACATTTGCCCTCTCATTGCGTGCCATGACAGTGCTGTTTGCACAGTCACACATAGTCACTGTAAGATGTTTCTCTTGGTCGTGTTTTTGTTTTTTTTTCTTGTTGTGGTTGCACCCGATTCAAGAGCCGAATGGCTCACGGGACTATAACCAAAATAAATAAAACTGAAAATAAAAAAACTGAAACCGCGTGATGAATTTTGGGAAAGTTTTTCACTGCATCTCCAAATATATATAAAAGGCAAAGTTGTGATTGTGTGTGTTGTCTGTTCACAATGTTTAGCGTACTTCCCGACATGCAACAAACTGTAAATTTGCCATGTGGGTACTTTCCAGACTGTACACCGTACAAACATTATGCAAATACACTTTTGTGTTGTTTTTAGGGGGGGGAGGGGAGCTCAATAATGTATAGATTTTTTGCACGGCAAGTGAGCTGTGCCGTCAAATCTGTCACGTGACCCGCGCACGTGTAAGCGTAACGCATTGTAGTGTAGCCGTTAGCGTTGTCTGTGTGTGTGTCTGTGTGTGTGTTTGTGTGTGTGTGTCTGTGTGTGTGTGTGTCTGTGTGTGTGTTTGTGTCTGTGTGTTTGTGTCTGTGTGTGTGTCTGTGTGTGTGTCTGTGTGTGTGTGTGTCTTGTGTGTGTGTGTGTCTGTGTGTGTCTGTGTGTGTGTGGAAGCGTAACGCATTGTAGTGTAGCGGTTAGCGCTACGCCGCGCTTTGAACCCGGCGACCCGAGTTCGATTCCCGCTCACGGCCACCACCGGCGACGATTATTTGAACCGCTTCTGGGCCTCCCCTAGGTCGACTCGGCCTCAAACGAGTAACTGTTGTGGTGTGAACATCGCCACTGGGGAGACAAAGGCGGCCGAACGTGGTGGATCCAAGTCCCAGGCGAAGCCGGGTAGTACAGCTAGTCGTGAATATATGAATAAGTATAGACGTGTAAGGCACATGTGACTGTATATATTCATTCCTCTGTGCCTCGATACTGACGTGTAGATGGTGTGGATATTCTTATTTTCTGTCTGCAGCTGACGCTGGTCTGATGGAGCAAATGCACTCAGCGCAGCTCGGTACGACAAGTCAACAATGCGACCAGCGTGCATACGGCACGGATCGGACTGGAAATTTGACACAGCACCAGAGAACTCGTACAGGAGAGAAACCCTTCAAGTGCACTGTGTGTGACAAGGCATTTTCAGATTCATCGAGTCTTAAAAAACACCAGAGAACACACACGGGAGAGAAACCCTTCAAGTGCAGTATGTGTGTGAAGACATTTTCAGATTCATTTGCTCTTAAAACACACCAGAGAACACACACGGGAGAGAAACCCTTCAAGTGCACTGTGTGTGGGAAGAAATTTTCAGATTTATCTACTCTTAAAAAACACCAGAGAACACACACGGGAGAGAAACCCTTCAAGTGCAGTATGTGTGTGAAGACATTTTCAGATTCATTTGCTCTTAAAACACACCAGAGAACACACACGGGAGAGAAACCCTTCAAGTGCACTGTGTGAGGGAAGAAATTTTCAGATTTATCTACTCTTAAAAAACACCAGAGAACACACACTGGAGAGAAACCCTTCAAGTGCAGTGTGTGTGTGAAGGCATTTTCACAGTCATTTGTTCTTAAAACACACCAGAGAACACACATGGGAGAGAAACCCTTCAAGTGCACTGTGTGAGGGAAGAAATTTTCAGATTTATCTACTCTTAAAAAACACCAGAGAACACACACTGGAGAGAAACCCTTCAAGTGCAGTGTGTGTGTGAAGGCATTTTCACAGTCATTTGCTCTTAAAACACACCAGAGAACACACACGGGAGAGAAATCCTTCTTGTGCAGTGTGTGTGGGAAGACATTTTCTGATTCATCCGCTCTTAAAACACACCAGAGAACACACACGGGAGAGAAACCCTTCAGGTGCACTGTGTGTGGGAAGACATTTTCAGATTCATCTACTCTTAAAAAACACCACAGAACACACACGGGAGAGAAACCCTTCAAGTGCAGTGTGTGTGGGAAGGCATTTTCACAGTCATCTGCTCTTAAATCACACCGGAGAACACACACGGGAGAGAAACCCTTCCAGTGCAGTGTGTGTGGGAAGGCATTTTTAGAGTCATCTGGTCTTAAATCACACCGGAGAACACACACGGGAGAGAAACCCTTAAAGTGCAGTTTGTGCGGGAAGAAATTTTCAGATTTATCTACTCTTAAAAAACACCAGAGAACACACACGGGAGAGAAACCCTTCAAGTGCAGTGTGTGTGTGAAGGCATTTTCACAGTCATTTGTTCTTAAAACACACCAGAGAACACACACGGGAGAGAAACCCTTCAAGTGCACTGTGTGAGGGAAGAAATTTTCAGATTTATCTACTCTTAAAAAACACCAGAGAACACACACGGGAGAGAAACCCTTCAAGTGCAGTGTGTGTGTGAAGGCATTTTCACAGTCAATTGTTCTTAAAACACACCAGAGAACACACACGGGAGAGAAACCCTTCAAGTGCACTGTGTGAGGGAAGAAATTTTCAGATTTATCTACTCTTAAAAAACACCAGAGAACACACACTGGAGAGAAACCCTTCAAGTGCAGTGTGTGTGTGAAGGCATTTTCACAGTCATTTGCTCTTAAAACACACCAGAGAACACACACGGGAGAGAAATCCTTCTTGTGCAGTGTGTGTGGGAAGACATTTTCTGATTCATCCGCTCTTAAAACACACCAGAGAACACACACGGGAGAGAAACCCTTCAGGTGCACTGTGTGTGGGAAGACATTTTCAGATTCATCTACTCTTAAAAACACCACAGAACACACACGGGTGAGAAACCCTTCAAGTGCAGTGTGTGTGGGAAGGCATTTTCACAGTCATCTGCTCTTAAATCACACCGGAGAACACACACGGGAGAGAAACCCTTCCAGTGCAGTGTGTGTGGGAAGGCATTTTTAGAGTCATCTGGTCTTAAATCACACCGGAGAACACACACGGGAGAGAAACCCTTCAAGTGCAGTTTGTGCGGGAAGGCATTTGCACATTCATCAAATCTTCAAGTACACCAGAGAACACAAGCATCAGAAGATCCACAAGGAGTGGAGTCTGAAATCAGCTTGTGAAAGTCAAAGTGCCACCATGAGCCCATCCCTCATGAAACAAGAACCAGAAGAAAATCCCAGCTTAGACACTTTTAAAGTTATCGAGGTGAAATATGAAGAGGTGAAGGCGAAATGTGAAGAGGTGATGGTGAAGAGCGAAGAAGTGAAGGTAAATTGTGAAGATGATTCAACTCCAAAATGGGACCTTCACATCGATGGAGGCAACGTGAAGCAGGAGGAGAATTCTCACTGTGAGGCAGAGCGAGGCAACTCCCAGCAGTTTGTGGAAGTGGAGGTGTGGGTGGACTTCCTCCTAGACAATACAAAGTCAAGTGAAGACCCGGTAGATGTGTAAGCTTGATATAATGTCGCTCCAATAGATGCACCTTTGTCACAGGCCTTTAATGACAAGAACGTGAAGTTGGACACTCAATTTTTAGGTTCAACCTGCAGAGTAAGGGCGGCCAGTCTTTGTGGACCTGTGGGTTGGGTAGATCTTTAACCAGGAGCGAGAGACAATATGCCCCCAAGCATTCACTATGTTATCATAATTGCATTTACACGGTGCTTGCTTAACCGCCTCAGCAACTCGGAGTTTAGTGTCTCGTCTGAAGCACTCGAAGAGCATCCCCAAGTAGCAGCTGCCCCTGTGTGGCACAAGGTGGTGGTCCTGCACCGTCCTGCATGTGGACAAGAGCCTGTCAGTAGGGGGCGATGATTGATGCGTCATCTCAGTTGTGTAGTTTGTAGGTAATCTTGATTCGAAGCTTTTGTGACTGCAGGAATCCACACTCTTGAGTTCTTTCGGTAAAGTCACCACGTGGGTAGAAACATAACAGATCACGGCGTTTAGATCACAACACAAGCAATCGTCATCAGGTGGGACAACCACAGCAAGAGAAACTGCTGAAGTAGTAGGTGCCTACTCCAGCAGTTTCTCCTTATTGCTGCTGTGCTTGTCCCACCTGATGATGATTGCTTGTGTTGCCATCGAAACGCCGTGATTTATTGTTTGTAGCGTAATGTTTAAAATTTGCTACATTTTGACTCAGACGCCAGCATGCAACGGCCTATTCGTTTTGAATGACGCAACAATAGTACGGTGTACATACACTGTTAAGCAGACGGTGCGTATTTGTAAAATAACTTCTTGTTAATACGATGTAACGTGATGCAGTCAATTTCGCTGCAGTAATCAATGTTAATATGCCCGTCAATGATTTAGAATGAATACCGTGTCTGATTGTGCGCGTACATGTAACATTTTGTATGAGGAACAAACATTGAATAAGTGATGTTAGGACAAAGTGTGTGTGTGTTTTGGAAGTAACCTGTACAGAGAACTCAGGTGAGACCCGTTGTTCTTGTGATACAGGTCAAAGGGTACTTTTGTGTTTCACGAAGCATCTGCCTCTGGAGCAACTCATTCTCTTTGAAATAGGGAGCACGCTCGGATCATTCATCAGTCACAAGGCATGCCACTTAAAAGTTACACGTATAGGACGAGGTACATTCTCTACAACACGAATTGTAGTTTTGTCTTACGTGTTGACGTAGATTTTGTCTAACTGGGACTAGAAATGCTCCTTGCTGATTCACGTCTGGATGTTCATGACCATCGGTTGAAGCAAACCCAACTGCTGTTGAGACGCTGTGCACCATTTAATGGTCCAACACATTGACGGCCTTCAGGCCAGGAAAGTCACAACATTTGCACACGAAGGACGCATTCACGCAAGTACCCCATGCTCCGTTTTGAAGTTTTAAAATGAAACATCTTTGAATTGTGTTGTGTTTTGAATTAGATGATTTTATTTCTTCATTAAAAGCTTTTATCAATTTACATCTGGAAGACTTCATTGAAAAGGACATGTCGTGTGAATTTTCTCTCGTCATTAAGTAGATGGCCTTGCCGGGGGTTCGGTTCAATGCGGACACAAACAGGGTACATACACAATGTACACACACAGTTTATACACAGTGTACACACAGTGTATACACACAGTGTACACACACACAGTGTACACACACAGTATATACACAGTGTACACACACAGTGTAGACACAGTGTACACACAGTGTACATACACAAACAGTGTACACACACAGTGTACACACAAACAGTGTACACACACAGTGTATACACACAGTGAACACACTGCACACACAGTATACACACAGTATACACAAACAGTGTACACACACAATGTACACACACACTGTACACACACAGTGTACACACAGTGTACACACACACAGTGTATATACATAGTTTACACACACACACTGTACACACAGTGTACACACACAGTGTATACACATAGTGTACACACACACAGTGTACACACATAGTGTACACACACTGACACACAGTGACAGACGCACAGTGACACTGACACAACAACAATCGCCATTCGCCACTAAGTGGTGACGTCACCACGACGGTTGTGCCAGGCACAGTGACACACAGTGACACAGTGACACACACAGCGACACACAGTGCACACAATGTACACACAATGTACACACACAGTGTACACACACACAATGTACACACACAGTGTACACACACACGCAATGTACACACACAGTGTACACACACAATGTACACACACAGTGTATACACAGTGTACACACACAGTGGACACAGTTTATACACACAGTGTACACACACAGTGTATACACATAGTGTACACACACACAGTGTACACACACACAGTGTATACAGTGTACACACACAGGGTATACACAGTGTACACACAGTGTACATACAGTGTATACACACAGTGTACACACACAGGGTACACACACAGTGTATATATACACACACACAGTGTACACACACGCAGTGACACAAAGTTTATACACAGTGTACACACACAGTGTACACATACACTGTACACACACAGTGTACACACACACAGTGTATACACACAGTGTATACACAGTGTATACAGTGTACACACACACAGTGTACACACACAGGGTATACACAGTGTACACACACAGGGTACACACAGTGTATACACACACAGTGACACGCACACAGTGAAACACAGTGACACACACACAGTGACACACAGTGACAGTGTATACACATAGTGTACACACACACAGTGTACACACACACACAGTGTATACACAATAATGTCCACGTTGTTGCTGAGCTCACACACCCAAGGGAGGGAGCAATGGAAAATGAATCTAAATCAACTTAAACTCCAACTCTGTGACGTCACCACTCTGCATTACCTCATCGGCGTGAAACGCCAGGCGGAGGTGTACCTCGCTAGTGACGTCATGTCACCAAGGTATTCACCCCTCCCCCGTCCACCACGCTCTTGAGCATGACGTCCCCTCCGCATGGGTCACTGCCGATATCGTTCCAGTGGCAATCCTTATTTGGGCACAGTTACGCCCAGTGACTGGTGGCTCATTAGCATAATGTGTCCGTTAAAGCCGTCGCGAGTTTATTGCGACGGGTTCAGCGCCCACGCCCCCATCCCTCGACGTAGGTCGGGTCTCATTAACATAATTTATTCAGTTAGAGAGCCGCTCGTGGGAGAGAAGTGACGTCATACTACTTCCTGCTGTCGCGAGGTAACAGGAAGCTGCCGCGTGCGCGCTTGCATTGAAATCCGAGGTGAGAAATTCTCATCGTTGTGGTGGTGGTGGTCGTTGTGGTGGTGGTGGTTGTTGTTGTTTACCAAGGTAGAGCCTCGCTCTCTCTCGTAGGGATGTCAGTTGAGTAGCAGCGAGCATGGGAATCGATGTCCAGGTTGGAACTTTACAACGCGGGGCCTAGCCACGCAGGGCCTTGCCTCCTGGCCTCGCCTGATTGCATTCACTTTAATTATCTCGCTTAAGTTTAATTTGTCTTCACCCGGCTCGCCACTTTGTAACTTTGTTTTATTGTAAATATTCACGCAGTTTTTATTTTCTTTTGTTAGCAGGCCAAGCCCGCTTGAGCTGCTATACCGCTCTTGTTATCAGAAGCGACCTGCCCACAACAACACAAGGTGAGGCTTTGCCAACGTGTGTGAATGTTTTGACTTGAAATTTTGGTGACTGCAGGAATTAATATTCTAGGTTCTTTCGGTAAAGTCACGTAGATAGAAAATTAAATAAAAATAACAGATAATAAAAAATAGTAAATAAAGCAAAAAAACTCCACGTTTTGATTGCAACACAAGTGGTCTTTATTTAATGTAATTGTATTATCTGTTATTGTTATTTTCTGTCTACGTAACTTTACCGAAAGAACCAAGAATACGTGTGTCAATGTCTATCGGTCAAAGACGCTAAACGGAGAAACGCTCAAAACTCAAAATATACAGCAGGCGTCAGGGTCGGGATCGAACCCACGACTTCCTGTATACCAGGTGAGGTAGTTAACATCTCACCACGGAGAGAGACACGCAAACTCCAGTTAGCCTCGGCTGTGTTCGTTGATCCTCAATTACTTGGTGGAGTGAGGAAGCATTCATGCCAAGCAGATGAAGGTGGCCAGGCGTGATTCTAGACACGCCACCGCCTGTTTACCCAGTGACAGTGTACAGTTTGTGTTTGCAGTAACGTCTATTAACTCTGTTGAACACGGAGGTTATATCATAACAATAGTTTACTTTTGTTTTCCTCTGGAACTCTTTATAAGAATGGAAACAGGAGGTGAACACAGCACACACATTCAGCTGAAGTCGGAACTGTTCATCCCAGCATTTACGGACATCTAAGCCTGGATTCACACCTCTAAGTTGCGATTGAACATCAATTTATGAATTTCTGCATAACACAAATAGTATTGTTTTCAACACCCTCTGCTATGTCAGCTGAATTTAGCACTCATAAATATTCCTTTTGTAGCCAGACAGCCGAAATTGTGTGCTTGGAGTTTTGGGTGAACATTCA
Source organism: Petromyzon marinus (assembly GCF_048934315.1). NCBI lineage: Eukaryota > Metazoa > Chordata > Hyperoartia > Petromyzontiformes > Petromyzontidae > Petromyzon > Petromyzon marinus. The sequence continues at coordinate 92,038 of NW_027422769.1, forward strand.
TTTTGAAGATACAAGGGCTTCCAGGCATATTTATAACCATTTGCCCTCTCATTGTGTGACATAACAGCCCGTGTGATGAATTTGGGAAACGTTTTTACTACATCATGAATATATGCATATAGACGTGTAAGTCACATGTGACTATATATGCATTCCTCTGTGCCTCGATACTGACGTGTAGATGGTGTGGATATTATTTTTTTCTGTCTGCAGCTGACACTTCCTCTGACGCTTCCTCCGCAGAATTGGTCTGATGGAGCAAATGCACTCAGCGCAGCTCGGTATGACAAGGCAACAATGCGACCAGCGTGCATACAGCACGGATCGGACTGGAAATTTGACATGGCACCAGAGAACTCACACAGAAGAGAAACTCTTCAAGTGCACTGTGTGTGACAAGGCATTTGCATGGCCATCAGTTCTTCAGACCCACCAGAGAACACACACAGGAGTGAAACCCTTCAGGTGCACTGTGTGTGGGAAGGCATTTGCACATTCATCAAATCTGCAAAGACACCAGAGAACACACACGGGAGAGAAACCCTTCAAGTGCAGTGTGTGTGGGAAGGCATTTTCACAGTCATCTGTTCTAAAAAAACACCAGAGAATACACACGGGAGAGAAACCCTTCAAGTGCACTGTGTGTAGGAAGGCATTTTCACTGTCATCTGTTCTTAAAAAACACCAGAGAATACACACAGGAGATAAACCCTTCAGGTGCATTTTGTGCGGGATGATGTTTGCACAGTCATCAAATCTTCAAGTACACGAGAGAACACACACGGGAGAGAAACCCTTCAAGTGCACTCTGTGCGGGAAGGCGTTTTCACAGTCACCACATCTTAAAGTACACCAGAGAACACACACGGGAGAGAAACCCTTCAAGTGCAGTGTGTGTGGGAAGGCATTTTCACTGTCATCTGTTCTTAAAAAACACCAGAGAACACACACGGGAGTGAAACCCTTCAGGTGCACGATGTGCAGGATGGCGTTTGCACAGTCACGTAATCTTGTAATACACCAGAGAACACACACGGGAGAGAAACCCTTCAAATGCAGTGTGTGTGACAAGGCATTTGCAAGGCCATTAGTTCTTGAGACCCACCAGAGAACACACACGGGAGAGAAACCCTTCAAGTGCAGTGTGTGCGTGAAGGCATTTGCACAGTCATCTGCCCTTGTAAAACACCAGAGAACACACACGGGAGAGAAACCCTTCAGGTGCACTCTGTGCGGGATGGCGTTTGCAGATTCATCAAATCTTCGAAGACACCAGAGAACACAAAAACATCACAAGGAGCGGAGTCTGAAATCAGCTTGTGAAAGTCAAAGTGCCGCAATGAGCCCATCATGAAACAAGAACCGGACGAAAATCCCAGCTTGGACACTTTTAAAGGTATCGAGGTGAAATATGAAGAGGTAATGGTGAAATGTGAAGAAGTGATGAGCGAAGAAGTGAAGGTAAAATGTGAAGATGAAGATTCAACTCCAAAATGGGACCTTCACATCGTGAAGCAGGAGGAGAATTCTGACTGAGGCAGAGCGAGGCAACTCCCAGCAGTTTGTGGCAGTGGAGGTGTGGGTGGACTTGCTCCTAGACAATACAAAGTCAAGTGGAGACCCAGTAGATGTGTAAGCTTGATATGATGTCGCTCCAATGGATGCACCTTTGTCACAGGCCTTTAATGTCAAGAATGTGAAGTTGAACACTCAATTCCTAGGTTCAACCTACAGAGTAAGAACGAGTGGCCAGTCTTTGTAGACCTGTGGGTTGGGTAGATCTCTAACCAGGAGCAAGAGCCAATAAGCTCCCAAGCATTCACTATGTTATCATAATAATTGCTTTTACATGGTGCTTGCTTAATCACCTCAGCAACTCGGAGTTTTGTATCTCGTCTGAAACACTCGAAGAGCATCCCCAAGTAGCAGCTGCCCCTGTGTGGCACAAGGTGGTGGCCCTGCACCAGCCTGCATGTGGACAAGAGCCTGTCAGTATGGGGCGATGATTGATGTGTCATCTCAGTTGTGTAGTTTGTAGGTAATGTTTAGAATTTGCTAAATTTTCACTCAGACGCCAGCATGCAATGGCCTACTCGTTTTGAATGACAATATAGTATGTTTATACATACACTGTGAAGCAGAATGTGCAACTTTTTAAAAAAACTTCTTGTTAATACGATGTAACGTGATGCAGTATATTCCACTGCAGTAATCCAATTTTGTTAATATGCCTGTCAATAATTTAGAATGAATACTTGTTTGATTTTGTGCATACTTGTAACATTTGATCTATAAGGGTCAAACATTGAATAAGTGATGTTAGGACAAAGTGTGTGTGTTTGAAAGTAACCTGTACAGAGAACTCAGGTGAGACCCGTTGTTCTTGTGATACAGGTCAAACGGTGTTTTTGTGTTCCACGAAGCATCTGGAGCAACTCATTGTCTTTGAAATAGGGAGCACGCTCGGATCATTCATCAGTTACAAGGCATACCACTTGAAAGTTACACGTATAGGAGGAGGTACATTCTCTACAACACGAATTGTAGTTTTGTCTTACGTTTTGACGTAGATTTTGTCTAACTGGGACTAGAAATGCTCCCTGTTGATGTCTGGATGTTCGTAACCATCGGTTGAAGCAAACCCCACTGCTGTTGTTGAGACGCTGTGCACCGTTTAATGGTCCAACACATTGACGGCCTTCAGGCCAGGAAAGTCACAACATTTGCACACGAAGGACGCATTCACGCAAGTACCCCATGCTCCGTTTTGAAGTTTTAAAATTAAACATCTTTGAATTGTGTTGTGTTTTGAGTTAGATGATTGTATTTCTTCATTAAAAGCTTGTATCAATTTACATCTGGAAGACTTCATTGAAAAGGACATTTCGTGTGAATTTTCTCTCGTCATTAAGTAGATGGCCTTGCCGGGGGTTTGGTTTCAATGCGGACACACATAGTGTACACACACAGTGTACACACATAGTGTACACACAGTTTATACACACTGTTCACACAGTGTACACACTGTACACACAGTGTACACACACAGTGTATACACACAGTGTACACACACACAGTATACACACACAGTGTATATACACAGTGTACACACACACAGTGTATATACAGTGTACACACACTGTACACACAGTGTATATACACAGTGTACACACACAATGTACACACACAGTGTACACACACACAGTGTACACACACACAGTGTACACACACACTGTTCACACTGTACACACACAGTGTACACACACAGTATACACACACACAGAATACACACACAGTGTACACACACAGTGTACACAGTACACACACACAGTGTATACACACACAGTGTACACACACACATAGTGTACACACACACATAGTGTACACACACATAGTGTACACACAGTGTATACCCTGTGTATGTACATACAGTGTATATATACGTACACACAGTGTACACACACACAGCGTATACACAATAATGTCCACGTTGTTGTAGCTGAGCCCACGCACCCAAGGGAGGGAGCAATGGAAAATTAATCTAAATCAACTTAAACTCCAATCCCGCTCTGTCACGTCACCACTCAGCATTACTTCATCAGCGTGAAACGCCAGGGGGAGGTGTACCTTGCTAGTGACGTCATGTCACCAAGGTATTCCACCGCGCTCTTGAGCGTGACGTCACCTCCGCTTGGGTCACTGCCGTTATCGTTCCAGTGCCAATCCTTATTTGGGCAAAGCTACGCCCAGTGACTGGCGGCTCATTAACATAATGTGTTAAAGCCGTCGCGAGTTTATTGCGACGGGTTCAGCACCTATATATCGCATGCCACATTAGCATAATTTATTCATACTCTAATTTATTTATTTGCGGAGAAGCTCATTGTGGGAGGAGCGTGTCTTGTATTCCGAAAGTGACGTCACGTCACCTGCTGCCGCGTGGCGTCATGAGGTAACAGGAAGCTATCGCTTCCTGCACTGAAATCCGAGGTGAGAAATTCTCGTGGTGGTCGTGGTTGTTGTTGTTTACCAAGGTAGAGCCTCTCTCTCGTAGGGATGTCAATTGAGTAGCAGCGAGCATGGGAATCGATGTCCAGGTTGGAACTTTACAACGCGGGGCCTAGCCACGCGGGGCCTTGCCTCCTGCCCTCGCCTGATTGCGTTTGCTTCAATTATCTCGCTTAGTTGAGCAATCTTTGTAAGAAAGTAATCTACCAGGCTTTGCGTTTATTGTGTTGACCGACTCTCTGTGTTGCATTGCATTATATTTCAAAAATTTACTCACTTTGTTTGATTAAAAGACTTTATATTTTTTACATTGTGTACAGTATGGAACATACCCACATGCCAAATTTCAAGTGTGTGGCACGTTGGGAAGTATGCTAAACATTTCGAACAGACACACGTATCCACACATTTCCCTTTCATATATAGATAAATCACCATTTTGCGACCCCCACTGCCACCGTGTGGCATATTATTACGTGCCAGGGACTCTATGAGAGGACAACAGTCCGAGTCCTTAATTGGCAATAAGTAACGGCAGAGCAGTTGTAAGTGACTCACAGAATTTTGCGCAGTTGCGTATACAGTACACGACTTCCCTGAAGGCAAACACCTTCAGCGAGCGCAATGCCGATCACACGCGTCAAATAAAAAGCAAGGGACAAGTCATTACTTACTAACAACTCCTTACGTACTAACAACTCCTTACTAACAACTCCTTACTAACAACTCCTTACTAACAACTCCTTACTAACAACTCCTTACCAACAACTCCTTACTAACAACTCCTATCATTTTTCATTTCTGGAAGGGTTGCTCCCCCTACCTGAAAACCTGGCTCCACCTCTGAGTGTGTGACAGTGTCAAGTTTGTGTTTGCAGTAAAGTCTATTAACACTATTGAGCACGGAGGTTATATCAAAACAGTAGTTTAGTTTTGTTTTCCTCTGCAACTCTTTGTAAGAATGGAGTCAGGAAGTTAACACAGCACATACGTGCCGCTGAAGTCGGAACTGTTCATCCCAGCATTCAAGGACATCTGTGCCTGGCTTCACACCTCTAAGTTGCGATTGAACATTAATTTATGCATTTCTTCCGAACACAAATAATATTATTTTCAACACTCTTTGCTATGTCAGCTGAATTTAGCTTTCATAAATATTCCTTTTGAAGCCAGAAAGCTGAAATTATGTGCTCGGAGTTTTTGGTGAACATTCATTTTGAAGATACGAAGGCTTCCAGGCATGTTTATAACCATTTGCCCTCTCATTGTGTGCCATGATGAATTTGGGACACTTCCACTACATCATGAATATATGTATAAGTATAGACGTGTAAGTCACATGTGACTATATATGCATTCCTCTGTGCCTCGATACTGACGTGTAGATGGTGTGGATATTTTTTTCTGTCTGCAGCTGACGCTTCCTCTGACGCTTCCTCCGCAGAATTGGTCTGATGGAGCAAATGCACTCAGCGCAGCTCGGTATGACAAGGCTCCAATGCGACCGGTGTGCATACAGCACGGATCGTACTGTAGATTTGACACGGCACCAGAGAACTCACACAGGAGAGAAACCCTTCAAGTGCAGTGTCTGTGGGAAGGCATTTGCACATTCATATAATCTTGTAGAACACCAGAGAACACACACGGGAGAGAAACCCTTCAAGTGCAGTGTGTGTGGGAAGGCATTTGCACATTCATCTACTCTTGTAACACACAAGAGAACACACAAGGGGGAGAAACCCTTCAGGTGCACTCCGTGCGGGATAGAGTTTTCGCAGCAACAACATCTTCTAAGACATCAGAGAACACAAAAGCATCACAAGGAGCGGAGTCGGAGTCTGAAATCAGCTTGTGAAAGTAAAAGTGCCACGATGAGCCCATCCTTCATTAAACAAGAACCGGAAGAAAATCCCAGCGTGGACACTTTTGAAGTTATCGAGGTGAAATATGAAGAGGTGATGGTGAAGAGAGAAGAAGTGATGGTGAAATGTGAAGAGGTGATGGTGAAGAGCGAAGAAGTGAAGGTGAAATGTGAAGATGAAGATTCAACTCCAAAATGGGACCTTCACATCGATGGAGGCAATGTGAAGCAGGAGGTGAATTCTGACTGTGAGGCAGAGCGAGGCAACTCTCAGCAGTTTGTGGAAGTGGAGGTGTGGGTGGACTTCCTAGACAATACAAAGTCAAGTGGAGACCCGGTAGATGTGTAAACTTTGTGTTTTAATAATTGTGTTATTTTATTTAATTTTGGGCATCTTTATAATATATGCCACAGGACCCGCATGAGCTTAATCCGGCACTGTCCGGGATACCGTTCCAGTGCCCAACCAGGCTGTTGAAACCACCGCGGGTGGAGTTGAGGGTGGCGGTGGAGGGCGCGAAGGGGGCGAGTGATGCCGATGGGCAGCGAGGGGGTCACCCGAGAGGATGCCCAGTGGGGAGACGAAGCAATGAAATCGCTCCACGTGTCAGGCGCTGGGTGGATCACCGCACAGCGGCATCGTGGGAGGTGGCGACGGCACGGGGAGGTCTCTACCCGCCAGTGGATTGACCGTGGCTGATGGTGATGACGACGACGATGGATGTTGCTCACTCAACTTTGCGATGTACGAAACGCTGGAGACGCACGGCGATGTGCGGGGTGTTCAGCGGCACGGTGGAGCCGATAGCCTCCTTGCAGCCGCTTGACGCACGACGTGGAGCAGGGCAGGGAGCACGCTGTCCACTATGTCCTGGCAGCTGCCGCTCAGCTGACCCATAGCCCGCACCAGGGCAGGGAGCACGCTGTCCACTATGTCCTGGCAGCTGCCGCTCAGCTGACCCATAGCCTGCACTAGGGCAGGGAGCACGCTGTTCACTATGTCCTCACTGTGGCTACTGCACAGCTGACCCATAGCCTGCAGTAGGGCAGGGAGCATGCTGTCCACTATGTCCTCACTGTGGCTACTGCACAGCTGACCCATAGCCTGCAGTAGGGCAGGGAGCGAGCTGTCCACAATGTCCTCACTGTGGCTACTGCACAGCTGACCCATAGCCTGCAGTAGGACAGGGAGCACGCTGTCCACTATGTCCTCACTGTGGCTACTGCACAGCTGACCCGCAGCGTGCAGGAGAGGAGTCGGCGCGCTGTCCATGAGCCAGGACATCCCGGGGGGCCAGGCTGGGCCGTCCCTCTCCTGTCCGTCTGCGTGGCCGCTGGTGAACATCAGTCCCCAGGTGGCGACCGCTGCCGGTGGAGAGACGTCCTTCACGAGTCCTGAGTAGTTGTTGATCGTGGTGGTGGTGGCGTTGGAGCCGTTGATGTTCGAACCCCCACGCCGAGATCCTCCGAGCAGTTCCACCACCGGCTGCGTGAGCAGCAGAACCACAGTGAGCACAGCCGTGAAGATCGCCACGCTGGTGGTGGTGGTGGTGGCGAAGTTCTCCGCAGACCTCGAAGTGGAGGAGCGGCGTAGGGCGAGGTGGTTGCCTCTCCCAGAGCCGACTCCACTCTGGTCGCTCCAATGGATGCACCTTTGTCACAGGCCTTTAATGACAAGAATGTGAAGTTGAACACTCAGTTCCTAGGTTAAACCTGCAGAGTAAGAGTGGCCAGTCTTTGTGGACCTGTGGGTTGGGTTAATCTCTAACCAGGAGCGAGAGCCAATAAGCTCCCAAGCATTCACTATGTTATTATAATTCCATTCTGGATTTGAAGCTTTCGTGACTGCAAGGATACATACTCTTTGGTTCTATTCGGTAAATTCACGTAGGTAAAAAGATAAAATAACAAAAATCACGACGTTTCGGCCACAACACAAGTGGCCTTCATCATGACAGCACGGTCCCTTCACCTGATGAAGGCCACTTGTGTTGTGGCCGAAACGTGATTTTTGTTATTTACTAATTCCATTTATATGGTGCTTGCTTAATCGCCTCTGGCAATTCGGAGTTTTGTATCTCGTCTCAGACACTCGAAGAGCATCCCCAAGTAGCAGCTGCCCCTGTGTGGCACAGGGTGGTGGCCCTGCACCGGCCTGCATGTGGACAAGAGCCTGTCAGTAGGGGGCGTTGGTTGATGTGGCAACTTAGTTGTGGAGTTTGTAGGCAATGTTTAGAATTTTATAAATGTTGACCCAGACGCCAGCATGCAATTGCCCACTCGTTTTGAATGACGCAATAGTACGTTGTACATACACTGTTAAGCAGACGGTGCGTATTTTTTAAAATAGCTTCTTGTCAATGCGATGTAACCTGATGCAGTATATTTCAGTGCAGTAATTAAATTTTGTTAATATGCCTGTCAATAATTTAGAATGAATACTTGTCCGATTGTGTGCGTACATGTAACATTTTGTCTATAAGGGTCAAACATTGAATAAGTGATGTTAGGACAAAGTGTGTGTTTTGGAAGTAACCTGTACCGATAACTCAGGTGAGACTCATTGTTCTTGTGATACAGGTCAAAGGGTACTTTTGTGTTTTCAGGAGCATCTCCCTCTGCAGCAACTCATCGTCTTTGAAATAAGGAGCACACTCGGATCATTCATCAGTTAGTGGCATACCACTCAAAGGTTACACGTAGAGGAGGTACATTCTCTGCAACACGAATTGTAGTTTTGTCTTACGTGTTGACGTAGATTTTGTCGAACTAGGACATGAAATGCTCCTTGCTGATTCACGTCTGGATGTTCACGACCAAGGGTTGAAGCGAACCTGACCGCCTGCGGCGCCCCTCACAACCATTTGCGGCCTTGGGCCAGGAAAGTCACGAAAAAAATTGCACGCGAACGACGCCTCCACGCAAGCTCCCGATGCTCCGTCTTGAAGTTTGAAAATGAAACAATTTTGAATTGTATTATGTCTTGAATTGTATAATTGTATTTCTTCATTAAAAGCTTATTCATTGAAAACGACATTTGGTGTGAATTTTCTCTCGTCGTTAAGTAGACGATGGCCTTGCCGGGGGTTCGGTTCGATGCGGACTTTCACCTGGTTGGGATCGCGGGATCGAGATAAGGCGACACGGAGCTGCTGGCCGTCTGCAGATCGATTCCAACGTAATCGAACGTCTGTCCCTGCGCCTCCGTCGTTGGTACAGGGGGTGCGTGTCTCCCTTGTGGAGTTTCTGGATAATGTTTGGAATTGCCCCAATTTTGACCGTGACACCAACATGCAATGACCTGTGCGTTGTGAATGACGCAACGTTATATTTTACATCTGCCGTTTAGCAGACCGCGCATATTGTGGTGAATGTTACTGGGGTAGCCAGGTGTGCCTGTTGGATTTTAACCTTGAACCTTTGCAACAAATAGAGAATGTGCTACCACATTCTTGGTTTTTTCGGTAAAGTCACGTAGATGGAAAACAAAAATAAAGAAAAAATGCGTTTATTTTTATTATTTAAATCGTCATTTTATTTTTTTCTTTAATGAAACATTTTAATTTACGTGACTTTTTAAATTTTGATTTAAAGCTTTCGTGACTGCAGTAATTCATATTCTTAGCTCTTTCGGTAAAGTCACGTTGAAGGGAAGCAATAAAATAATAAAAAATATATAAAACAATAAAAATTCTCACGACGTTTCGAATGTAACACAAACGGTCGTCATCAGGTGATGATGACGACCGTTTGTGTTCTAAAAAAATTTGTGTTATTATTTTTTAATTGTTTTATATATTTTATTATTTTATTGTTTCCCTTCAATGTGACTTTACCGAAAGAGCTAACAATATGAATTTACGTGACTTGACGGAAAGAACCAAGAACGTTAATTCCTGCAGTCGCGAACGTTTTAAGTCAAAAGAGAATGCGCCACCACTCGGCTCGCCTCAATCTGCGTGGAGGGGGTGGGGGTCAGCCTGAGAGAGTTTCTCACCGGCGCAGAACTTCCACGCAGAGGCTCCACGCAGCTTCGTGCGGAGCGACAGGCCAGGCAGCTCCCACACAGCGTGGTGCAGCTCATTAACATTTATAGTCTTGCTTCTTTCGGTAAAGTCACGTAGATAGAAAGTAACAAAAACAAGAAAATTGGAAAATAATAAATTTATGAAAAGATGCCCATTGTTCGACTGAGATGACTGTGCCCCCCACAGTGTACACACACACAGTGTACACACAGTGTACACTGTGGTGGTGGTTGTTGTTGTGGTGGTTGTTGTTGTTTACCAAGGTAGAGCCTCTCTCTCTCAGGGATGTCAGTTGAGTAGCAGCGAGCATGGGAATCGATGTCCAGGTTGGAACTTTACAACGCGGGGCCTAGCCACGCGGGGCCTTGCCTCCTGCCCTCGCCTGATTGCGTTTACTTTAATTATCTCGCTTAAGTTTAATTTGTCTTCACCCGGCTCGCCACTTTGTAACTTTGTTTTATTGTCAATATTCACGCAGTTTTTTTATTGTCGTTATTTTGTTAGCAGGCCAAGCCCGCTTGAGCTGCTATACCACTCTTGTTATCAGAAGCGACCTGCCCACAACAACACAAGGTGAGGCTTTGTCAACGTGTGTGAATGTTTTGACTTAAAACTTTGGTGACTGCAGGAATTAATATTCTTGGTTCTTTCGGTAAAGTCACGTAGATAGAAAATAAAATGAAAATAACAGATAATAATTTTTCTTTTTTACAATGAAGCAAAAAACCCCACAACGTTTCTATGGCAACATTAATGTTGAAGATGCGAGGGCTTACAGGAATATTTATGACATTTGCCCTCTCATTGCGTGCCATGACAGTGCTGTTTGCACAGTCACACACAGTCACTGTAAGATGTTTTTCTTGGTCGTGTTTTTCTATTTTGCTTGTGGTTGCACCCGATTCAAGAGCCGAATGGCTCACGGGACTATAATCAAAATAAATCAACTGAAAATCAAAAAACTGAAACCGCGTGATGAATTTGGAAAAGTTTTTCACTGCATCTCCAAATATATATAAAAGGCAAAGTTGTGATTGTGTGTGTTGTCTGTTCAAAATGTTTAGCGTACTTCCCGACACGCAACAAACTGGAAATTTGCCATGTGGGTACTTTCCAGACTGTACACCGTACAAACATTATACAAATACACTTTTGGTTTTTATTGGGGGGGGGGGGGGGAGCTCAATAATGTATAGATTTTTTCCACGGCAAGTGAGCTGTGACGTCAAATCTGTCACGTGACCCTCCCATGTGGAAGAGTAACGCATTGTAGTGTAGCGGTTAGCGTTGTCTGTGTGTGTGTCTGTGTGTGTGTCTGTGTGTGTGTATGTGTGTCTGTGTGTGTGTATCTGTGTGTGTCTGTGTGTATCTGTGTGTGTGTGTGTATCTGTGTGTGTGTGTGTAAGCGTAACGCATTGTAGTGTAGCGGTTAGCGCTACGCTGCGCAACGAACCCGGCGACCCGAGTTCGATTCCCGCTCACGGCCACCACCGGTGATGATTATTTGAACCGCTTCTGGGCCTCCCCTAGGTCGACTCAGCCTCAAACGAGTAACTGTTGTGGTGTGAACATCGCCACTGGGGAGACAAAGGCGGCCGGACGTGGTGGATCCAAGTCCCGGGCAAAGCCTGGTAGTACATGAATGAATATAGACGTGTAAGTCACGTGTGACTGTATATATTAATTTCTCCATGGCTCGATACTGACGTGTCGATGGTGTGGATATTCTTATTTTCTGTCTGCAGCTGACGCTGGTCTGATGGAGCAAATGCAGTCAGCACAGCAGCTGGGTACGACAAGTCAACAATGCGACCAGCGTGCATACGGCACGGATCGGACTGGGAATTTGACACAGCACCAGAGAACTCGCACAGGAGAGAAACCCTTCAAGTGTACTGTGTGTGACAAGGCATTTTCAGATTCATCGACTCTTAAAAAACACCAGAGAACACACACGGGAGAGAAACCCTTCAAGTGCACTGTGTGTGGGAAGGCATTTTCAGATTCATCTACTCTTAAAAAACACCAGAGAACACACACGGGAGAGAAACCTTTCACGTGCAGTGTGTGTGGGAAGGCATTTTCAGATTCATTTGCTCTTAAAACACACCAGAGAACACACACGAGAGAGAACCCCTTCAAGTGCAGTGTGTGTGGGAAGGCATTTTCAGATTCATCTCATCTTCAAAGACACCAGAGAACACACACGGGAGAGAAACCCTTCAAGTGCAGTGTGTGTGGGAAGACTTTTTCAGATTCATCTACTCTTAAAACACACCAGAGAACACACACGGGAGAGAAACCCTTCAAGTGTGTGTGGGAGGACATTTTCAGATTCATCTACTCTTAAAAAACACCAGAGAACACACACGGGAGAGAAACCCTTCAAATGCAGTGTGTGTGGGAAGACATTTTCATGGTCATCTGCTCTTAAAACACACCAGAGAACACACGGGAGAGAAACCCTTCTTGTGCAGTGTGTGTGGGAAGACATTTTCTGATTCATCTGCTCTTAAAAAACACCAGAGAACACACACGGGAGAGAAACCCTTCAAGTGCAGTGTGTGTGGGAAGGCATTTTCACAGTCATCTGGTCTTAAATCACACCAGAGAACACACACGGGAGAGAAACCCTTCAAGTGCAGTGTGTGTGGGAAGACTTTTTCAGATTCATCTACTCTTAAAACACACCAGAGAACACACACGGGAGAGAAACCCTTCAAGTGCAGTGTGTGTGGGAGGACATTTTCAGATTCATCTACTCTTAAAAAACACCAGAGAACACACACGGGAGAGAAACCCTTCAAATGCAGTGTGTGTGGGAAGACATTTTCAGATTCATCTACTCTTAAAACACACCAGAGAACACACACGGGAGAGAAACCCTTCAAGTGCAGTGTGTGTGTGAAGGCATTTTCACGGTCATCTGCTCTTAAAACACACCAGAGAACACACACGGGAGAGAAACCCTTGTGCAGTGTGTGTGGGAAGACATTTTCTGATTCATCTGCTCTTAAAAAACACCAGAGAACACACACGGGAGAGAAACCTTTCAGGTGCAGTGTGTGTGGGAAGACATTTTTAGATTCATCTACTCTTAAAAAACACCAGAGAACACACACGGGAGAGAAACCCTTCAAGTGCAGTGTTTGTGGGAAGACATTTTCACAGTCATCTGCTCTTAAAAAACACCAGAGAACACACACGGGAGAGAAACCCTTCAAGTGCACTGTGTGTGAAGGCATTTTCACAGTCATCTGCTCTTAAAACACACCAGAATACACACACGGGAGAGAAACCCTTCAAGTGCAGTGTGTGTGGGAAGGCATTTTCACAGTCATCTGGTCTTAAATCACACCAGAGAACACACGGGAGAGAAACCCTTCAAGTGCAGTGTGTGTGGGAAGGCATTTGCTCATTCATCAAATCTTCAAGTACACCAGAGAACACAGACAGGAGAGAAACCCTTGAGGTACACTCTGTGTGGGATGATGTTTGCACAGTCATCACATCTTAAAGTACACCAGAGAACACACGGGAGAGAAACCCTTCAGGTGCACTCTGCGGGAAGGCGTTTGCACATTCATAAAATCTTCAAGTACACCAGAGAACACGGAAGCATCAGAAGATCTGCAAGGAGTGGAATCTGAAATCAGCTTGTGAAAGTCAAAGTGCCACAATAAGCCCATCCCTCATGAAACAAGAACCGGACGAAAATCCCAGCTTGGACACTTTTAAAGGTATCGAGGTGAACTATGAAGAGGTGATGGTGAAGAGGGAAGAAGTGATGGTGAAGAGGGAAGAAGTGAAGGTGAAATGTGAAGATGAAGATTCAACTGCAAAATGGGACCTTCACATTGATGGAGGCAACGTGAAGCAGGAGGAGAATTCTGACTGTGAGGCAGAGCGAGGCAACTCCCAGCAGTTTGTGGAAGTGGAGGTGTGGGTGGACTTCCGAGACAATCCAAAGTCAAGTGGAGACCCGGTAGATGTGTAAGCCAGAGACGATGTCGCTACAATATATGCACCTTTGTCACAGGCCTTTAATGACAAGAATGTGAAGTTGAACACTTTGTGGGCCCGTGGGTTGGGTAGATCTCTAACCAGGAGCAAGAGCCAATAAGCTCCCAAGCATTCACTATGTTATCATAATAATTGCTTTTACACGGTGCTTGCTTAATCGCCTCAGCAACTCGGAGTTTTGTGTCGTACCTCGCCTGAAACACTCAAAAGAGCATCCCCAAGTAGCAGCTGCCCCTGTGTGGCACAAGGTGGTGGCCCTGCACCGGCCTGCATGTGGACAAGAGCCTGTTAGTAGGGGGCGATGATTGATGTGTCATCTCAGTTGTGTAGTTTGTAGGTAATGTTTAGAATTTGCTACATTTTCACTCAGACGCCAGCATGCAATGGCCTACTCGTTTTGAATGACACAATAGTATGTTTTACATACACGGTGAAGCAGACTGTGCAACTTTTTTAAAAAGCTTCTTGTTAATACGATGTAACGTGATGCAGTATATTTCACTGCAGTAATCCAATTTTGTTAATATGCCTGTCAATAATTTAGAATGTATACTTGTCTGGTTTTGTGCATACTTGTAACATTTGATCTATAAGGGTCAAACATTGATTAAGTGATGTTAGGGCAAAGTGTGTGTGTGTGTTTGAAAGTAACTTGTACAGAGAACTCAGGTGAGACCCGTTGTTCTTGTGATACAGGTCAAAGGGTACTTTTGTGTTCCACGAAGCATCTGGAGCAACTCATTGTCTTTGAAATAGGTAGCACGCTCGGATCATTCATCAGTTACAAGGCATACCACTTAAAAGTTACACGTATAGGAGGAGGTACATTCTCTACAACACGAATTGTAGTTTTGTCTTACGTGTTGAGGCCACGTGATGTGTCGAAGGCTCTCTGCCAGCTCACAGGACAGACCCAAGTTGCCATGTGCTCAATAAGATGACTGACAGAGGCACCACTGCACCGACTTGGTGTGGCTGACGCTCCGCTCGTTGTCGTGAGCGTTGCTCATCCGCCCTCCGTTGTTACTGGAGGGCGACTGCCTCCAATTGCCCAGCAGCGTGCTTCACGAGCCTCCTCCACAGAGGCCGATCTTGACACCGCTGGTACCAGTCATCGGCAAGTCCACTCAGCTCCACATCCTTCTGTACAGCATCAGTCCATACATCTTTAAGAGGGTTATCGAAATGCCATGCTACAGACAGATGGGCAGATATGAACGAACAGAGCTAATGCATTAACATCTCAACCTTGGTTGGAAAGCGTTAAAAAGGAATGTCTTATTTGACCTGAACTGCATATTGTTTGATTTGAGTTAAGGACAATAAAAAAAACTTACAGAGATCCTGCACTCACATCAGTCTGGGTTAGTACGTGAGAGGACCTCCTGTAATACTATGATCTTACCAGATACGGAGACAAATTGGCATTAATGCAGATTTGAGGCTATGCGGATGGCTTTGAACCCAATCCACCCTTCAATGGTAATGCACATAATAGGGACATGCTTTGTTCACTTTTCTAAACCCATGCTTTTAAAATAATCTGAAGCAATTTTCTCCGCCAGTCATGTTGCCTGATTTTATTGCATTCACACAAAGACAAAGATCCCCCATATAGCCTTAACAGACTGTAGGGGCAAGTGCTGTTAGTGAGCACCTATGAAGGCCGGAACGGTACACGAGGGGGTGAGTGGACAGCACCACGCCCGACTGCCTTTGTCTCCCTAGTGGCAATGTTTACACACCGTACCAGGTACTCACACACTCACACACAAAGATCCCCCGTATAGCCTTCAACAGACTGCTGGGGCAAGTGCTGTTGGTGAGCTCCTATAAACGCCGGCACGCACGGCACTCGAGGGGGAGAGTGGCCAACACCGCACCGGGCCGCCTTTGTCTCCCCTGGTATTTACCACACTAGGAAGTCATTCAAGACTACATCGGTGTAGGGAAAACCCAGGACTGGTTTAAATATCTGCCACTGTTGTGTGTCATGAGCAGGAATCTAATTTGGGTCACCGGGTTACGGAGTGCAGTGCGATAGCCACTAAATCACCGCTCCCCACTCGTACACAACGGCAAGAACAAAGATCCCCGGTAGAGCATTAACAGACTCTAGGGGCAAGTGCTGTTAGCGAGCACCTATGAAGGCTGGCACGGCACACGAGGGGGGTGGGTAGCCAGCACCGTGCCCGGCCGCCTTTGTATCCCGAGTGGCGATGCTCACATCACACTGGGTACTCATTTTTAGGCTGAGTCGACCTAGGGAAGGCCCAGGACCGGTTCAGATAATCGTCACTGGCGGTGTTGGCCGTGAGCGGGAAACGAACCCGGCTCTCCGGGTTCGTAGCGCAGTGTAGCGCTAACCGCTGCCCTACCGCTCGTACAAAGATACGTTTAAACACTCGCACGCAAATACACATTCTGTTTGACTAACACTTCTTTCAAACCTTACGTAGCCAAACATTTCCGTTGTAGAGTTTCTGGATAATGTCTGGAATTACCACAATTTTGACCGTGACACCAACATGCAATGACCAATGCGTTATGAGTGACACAATACTCTGTTTTACATCCGCTGTGAAGCAGAACAGCGCATAATGTGGTGAATGTTACTGGGGTGGCCAGGTGTGCCTGTTGGATTTGAACTTTGAACCTCTGCAACAAATAGAGAATGCGCTACCATGTTCCTGGTTCTTTCAGTAAAGTCACGTAGATTGAAAACAAAAAATAAAAGATTAAAAAAATTAATACAAATAACAAATAAAAATACATTTTAAAAAATAAGTTGATGATAAGATGCCATGGGTCGACTGACTCAGATGACTGGCCAATGCACCGCCTTTGCCCCCCACTACACACAAACACAGTGTGTACACACAGTGTGTGTACGTACACACAGTGTGTACGTACAAAACGAACCCGGCTCTCACACACAGTGTGTACGTACATACACTGTGTACACGTACACTGTGTGTGTACGTACATACACTGTGTGTACACTGTGTGTATGTACACACACAGTGTGTGTACGTACACACACAGTGTGTACACACACACAGTGTATACACAATAATGTCCACGTTGTTGTTGCTGAGTTCACGCACCCAAGGGAGGGGGCAATGGAAAATGAATCTAAATCAACTTAAACTCCATCCCCGCTCTGTGACGTCACCACTCAGCTAGACCTCATCGGCATGAAGTGCCAACGGGAGGTGTAACTCGTTAGTGACGTCATGTCACCAAAGGTATTCACACTCCCCCAACCCCATCCACGGCGCTCTTGAGCGTGACGTCACCTCCGCTTGGGTCACTGCCGATATCAATCCAGTGCCAATCCTTATTTGGGCAAAGGTACGCCCAGTGACTGGCGGTTCATTAACATAATGTGTTCGTTGAAGCCGTTGAGTGTTTATTGCGACGGGTTCAGCAGCCACGCCCCATCACTCGACATAATTTATTTAGTTACAGAGCCGCTCATTGTGGGAGGGGCGTGTCTCTTACCCCGGAAGTGATGTCATGTTACCTGCTTATGCGCGTAACGTCGAGAGGTAACAGGAGGTTGCCGATCCGCGCTTGCACTGAAATCCGAGGTGAGAAATTATCATGGTGGTGGTGGTTGTTGTTGTTAATTACCAAGGTAGAGCCTCTCTCTCGTAGGGATGTCAGTTGAGTAGCAGCGAGCATGGGAATCGATGTCCAGGTTGGAACTTTACAACGCGGGGCCTAGCCACGCGGGGCCTTGCCTCCTGCCCTCGCCTGATTGCATTCACTTTAATTATCTCGCTTAAGTTTAATTTGTCTTCACCCGGCTCGCCACTTTGTAACTTTGTTTTATTGTAAATATTCACGCAGTTTTTATTTTCTTTTGTTAGCAGGCCAAGCCCGCTTGAGCTGCTATACCGCTCTTGTTATCAGAAGCGACCTGCCCACAACAACACAAGGTGAGGCTTTGTCAACGTGTGTGAATGTTTTGACTTAAAACTTTGGTGACTGCAGGAATTAATATTCTTGGTTCTTTCGGTAAAGTCACGTAGATAGAAAATAAAATAAAAATAACAATAAAATAAATGAATAATTCCAAATAAAGCAAAAAACTGACGTCGTGTTGATCGCAACACAAGTGGTCTTTATTTATTTAATGTATTATCTGTTATTGTTATTTTCTGTCTGCGTAACTTTACCGAAAGAAACAAGAATACGTGTGTCAATGTCTATCGGTCAAAGACACTCAGCGGAGAGACGCGCAAACTCCAAATATACAGCAGGCGTCAGGGTCGGGATCGAACCCACGACTTCCTGTAGACCAGGTGAGGTAGTTAACATCTCACCACGTTGATCCTCGATTAATTACTTGGTGGAGTGAGGAAGCATTCATGCCAAGCAGATGGTGGCCAGGCGTGATTCTAGACACGCCACCGCCTGTTTACCCATTGACAGTGTACAGTTTGTGTTTGAAGTAACGTCTATTAACTCTGTTGAACACGGAGGTTATATCATAGCAATAGTTTACTTTTGTTTTCCTCTGGAACTCTTTATAAGAATGGAAACAGGAGGTGAACACAGCACACACATTCAGCTGAAGTCGGAACTGTTCATCCCAGCATTCAAGGACATCTGAGCCTGGATTCACACCTCTAAGTTGCGATTGAACGTTAATTTATGCATTTCTGCCTAACACAAATAGTATTGTTTTCAACACCCTTTGCTATGTCAGCTGAATTTAGCTCTCATAAATATTCCTTTTGTAGCCAGACAGCTGAAATTGTGTGCTCGGAGTTTTGGGTGAACATTCATTTTGAAGATACGAGGGCTTCCAGGCATGTTTATAACCATTTGCCCTCTCATTGTGTGCCATAACAGCCCGTGTGATGAATTTGGGAAACTTTTTACTACATCCTGAATATATGAATATAGACGTGTAAGTCACATGTGACTATATATGCATTCCTCTGTGCCTCGATACTGTCGTGTAGATGGTGTGGATATTATTTTTTTCTGTCTTCAGCTGACGCTTCCTCTGACGCTTCCTCCGCAGAATTGGTCTGATGGAGCAAATGCACTCAGCGCAGCTCGGTATGACAAGTCAGCAATGCGACCAGTGTGCATACAGGACGGATCGGACTGGAAATTTGACACGGCACCAGAGAACTCACACAGGAGAGAAACCCTTCAAGTGCACTGTGTGTGGGAAGGCATTTACTTGGCCATCTGTTCTTCAGACCCACCAGAGAACACACACAGGAGAGAAACCCTTCAAGTGCACTGTGTGTGGGAAGGCATTTTCACAGGCATCTGTTGTTAAAAGACACCAGAGAACACACACGGGAGAGAAACCCTTCAGGTGTACTCTGTGCGGGAAGGCCTTTGCACATTCATCACATCTTCAAGTACACCAGAGAACACACACGGGAGAGAAACCCTTCAAGTGCAGTGTGTGTGGGAAGGCATTTGCACGGCCATCAGTTCTTCAGACCCACCAGAGAACACACACAGGAGAGAAACCCTTCAAGTGCACTGTGTGTGGGAAGGCATTTTCACAGTCATCTGCTCTTAAAACACACCAGAGAACACACACGGGAGAGAAACTCTTCAAGTGCAGTGTGTGTGGGAAGACATTTTTAGATTCATCTGCTCTTAAAAAACACCAGAGAACACACACGGGAGAGAAACCTTTCAAGTGCAGTGTGTGTGGGATGGCATTTTCACGGTCATCTGCTGTTAAAACACACCAGAGAACACACACGGGAGAGAAACCTTTCAAGTGCAGTGTGTGTGGGAAGACATTTTCATATTCATTTGCTCTTAAAACACACCAGAGAACACACACGGGAGAGAAACCCTTCAGGTGCAGTGTGTGTGGGAAGGCATTTTCAGATTCATCTACTCTGAAAAAACACCAGAGAACACACACAGGAGAGAAATCCTTCAAGTGCAGTGTGTGTGGGATGGCATTTTCACGGTCATCTGCTCTTAAAACACACCAGAGAACACACACGGGAGATAAACCCTTCAGGTGCAGTGTGTGTGGGAAGGCATTTCCAGATTCATTTAATCTTCAAAGGCACCAGAGAACACACACGGGAGAGAAACCCTTCAAGTGCAGTGTATGTGTGAAGGCATTTTCACAGTCATCTGCTCTTAAAAAACACCAGAGAACACACACGGGAGAGAAACCCTTCAAGTGCACTGTGTGTGTGAAGGCATTTTCACAGTCATCTGCTCTTAAATCACACCAGAGAACACACACGGGAGAGAAACCCTTCAGGTGCAGTGTGTGTGGGAAGACATTTTCAGATTCATCTACTCTTAAAAAACACCAGAGAACACACACGGGAGAGAAACCATACAGGTGCAGTGTGTGTGGGAAGACATTTTCAGATTCATCTACTCTTAAAAAACACCAGAGAACACACACGGGAGAGAAACCCTTCAGGTGCAGTGTGTGTGGGAAGACATTTTCAAATTCATCTGCTCTTAAAAAACACCACAGAACACACACGGGAGAGAAACCCTTCAAGTGCAGTGTGTGTGGGAAGGCATTTCCAGATTCATATATTAAAACACCAGAGAACACACACGGGAGAGAAACCCTTCAAGTGCAGTGTGTGTGTGAAGGCATTTTCACAGTCATCTGCTCTTAAAACACACCAGAGAACGCACGCAGGAGAGAAACCCTTCAAGTGCAGTGTGTGCGGGAAGGCATTTGCACATTCATCAAATCTTGAAGTACACCAGAGAACACATACGAGAGAGAAACCCTTCAAGTGCAGTGTGTGCATGCAGGCGTTTGCACAGTCATCTGATCTTGTAAAACACCAGAGAACACAGAAGCATCAGAAGATCCACAAGGAGTGCAGTCTGAAATCAGCTTGTGAAAGTCAAAGTGCCACCATGAGCCCATCCCTCATGAAACACGAACCGGAAGAAAATCCCACCTTGGACACTTTTAAAGTTATCGAGGTGAAATATGAAGAAGTGATGGTGAAGAGGGAAGAAGTGATGAGCGAAGAAGTGAAGGTGAAATGTGAAGAAGTGATGGTGAAGAGGGAAGAAGTGAAGGTAAAATGTGAAGATGAAGATTCAACTCCAAAATGGGACCTTCATATCGATGGAGGCAACGTGAAGCAGGAGGAGAATTCTGACTGAGGCAGAGTGAGGCAACTCCCAGCAGTTTGTGGAAGTGGAGATGTGGATGGACTTCCTCCTAGACAATACAAAGTCAAGTGGAGACCCGGTAGATGTGTAAGCCAGAGACGATGTCGCTACAATAGATGCACCTTTGTCACAGGCCTTCAATGACAAGAACGTGAAGTTGGACACTCAGTTGCTAGGTTCAACCTGCAGAGTAAGGGCGGCCAGTCTTTGTGGACCTGTGGGTTGGGTAGATCTTTAACCAGGAGCGAGAGACAATAAGCTCCCAATCATTCACTATGTTATAATAATTGCATTTACACGGTGCTTGCTTAATCGCCTCAGCAACTCGGAGTTTTGTGTCGTACCTCGTCTGAAACACTCGAAGAGCATCCCCAAAGTAGCAGCTGCCTGTGTGGCACAAGGTGGTGGCCCTGCACCGGCCTGCATGTGGACAAGAGCCTGTCAGTAGGGGGCGATGATTGATGCGTCATCTCAGTTGTGTAGTTTGTAGGCAATTTTGATTCGAAGCTGTCGTGACTGCAGGAATCCACACCCTTGAGTTATTTTGGTAAAGTCACCACGTGGGTAGAAACATAACAGATCACGGCGTTTAGATCACAACACAAGCAATCGTCATCAGGTGGGACAACCACAGCAAGAGAAACTGCTACTCCAGCAGTTTCTTCTTGTTGCTGCTGTGCTTGTCCCACCTGATGACGATTGCTTGTGTTTCCATCGAAACGCCGTGATCTATTATTTGTAGCGTAATGTTTTGTATTTGCTACATTTTGACCCAGACGCCAGCATGCAACGGCCTACTCGTTTTGAATGACGCAACAATAGTACGTTGTACATACACGGTTAAGCAGACGGTGCGTATTTGTAAAATAACTTCTTGTTAATACGATGTAACGTGATGCAGTCAATTTCGCTGCGGTAATTCAATGTTGTTAATATGCCCGTCAATGATTTAGAATGAATACTTGTTTGATTGTGCGCGTGCATATAACATTTTGTCTGAGGGTCAAACATTGAATAAGTGATGTTAGGACAAAGTGTGTGTGTGTGTTTGGAAGTAACCTGTACAGAGAACTCAGGTGAGACCCGTTGTTCTTGTGATACAGGTCAAAGGGTGTTTTGTGTTATAAGAAGCGTCTGCCTCTGAAGCAACTCATCGTCTTTGAAATAGGGAGCACGCTCGGATCATTCATCAGTTACAAGGCATACCACTTAAAAGTTACACGTATAGGAGGAGGTACATTCTCTACAACACGAATTGTAGTTTTGTCTTACGTGTTGACGTAGATTTTGTCTAACTGGGACTAGAAATGCGCCTTGCTGATTCACGTCTCGATGTTCGTAACCTATTGGTTGAAGCAAACCCCACTGCTGTTGTTGAGACGCTGTGCACCAATAATGGTCCGACACATTGACGGCCTTCAGGCCAGGAAAGTCACAACATTTGCACACGAAGGACGCATTCACGCAAGTACCCCATGCTCCGTTTTGAAGTTTTAAAATGAAACATCTTTGAATTGTGTTTTGAATTAGATGATTTTATTTCTTCATTAAAAGCTTGTATCAATTTACATGTGGAAGACTTAATTGAAAGGACATTTCATGTGAATTTTCTCTCGTCGTTAAGTAGATGGCCTTGCCGGGGGTTCGGTTCGATGCGGACTTTCACCTGTTTGGGATTGCGGGATCGAGATAAGGCGACACTGAGCTGGCCGTGCGAGAAGACCGCCGTCTGCAGATCGATTCCAACGTAATCGAACGTCTGTCCCTGCGCCTCCGTCGTCCATGCAGGGGGTGCGTAGGTTTGCAGCGCCCCCTGCATGAAAACAACGGAAAGTGCAGCGTTCATCACAGATAGATAAAGTTGTGCGCTTATATTTAAAATGTTATTCTTTTATAAGGTGATGTTGAAATCGGAAAGTGTTTGGCCAGTTGATGATTTCAATCAGATTTATTCATTTATTATACACCACATATCCGAGCTTTTGTGGTCCTGTTGAGCTCAAGTTGGAAAAAGTCCGTGACTATAACTTCGCTCAATATTGTAAACGTGTTTCTATTATTTAGTTATTGTTTAATACAAACTTCTTCAGATAATGGGTTTCAAGATGTACTTGATTGGCACGTTCGTTGTTCCGGTGTTTAATGGCTTGGACGTCATGGCAAATGGCTTCCAAGGATGTGGAAGTCAATGGTGGATGATAATTTGACATTTCGGTGTTGATTTGGAGTAGATTGTTTAACTGTTGCATACCAGGTGGTGAAATGCTTTGCCGAGTACCTGAACTGTTTGACCAAGTGAATTCATGAAGAGTTCGATACGAGTTTGAGCGTCAATATTCTTGCGGAACAACAAAGGTCGGATATTTTAAAGATTCCTGATCGTACGTTTATTGCGACAACGTTCACGGGGAACACGTGTGGAGGAGAGTTCCGGGTGAAGTCTCCCCTTACCTGGCAACCATGGTGGCTGTCCGCTGATCACTCTCGCTCCGTCACAGCTACGAGCTGTAGGGACGGGACGCTCCACCCTGGCGCTGTTTTAATTCACAGCACCAAGACTGGAGAGCCTCATCCCTATAGTGCCCTCCTGTTGTGCCGCATCATTTACCACGTAACGAGGCAATGTTTTCATGAGCAGTGCGTTCCACTACACACTCACACGAGCGAACCATGTGCAACAGTGTGCGTACATACAGACAGGAACAAACACGCGGGTGCACATACACACACGAGCGCTTACTTGCAAACACGGACGAGTGGAGATGCACGCACTAGTGTGGTCACCACCTGGCTAGCTACACTAGTATACTAAACTATACACTACACTATACATTATACTACTATACACTACACTATACTGAACACTATTATACACTACACTATACACTATAATATACACTACTATACAATACACTATTATACACTACACTATACACTTATACACTACAATATGCACTACTTTACACTACACTATACACTACACTATACACTACACTATACACTACTATACACTACACTATACACTTATACACTACAATATACACTATTATACACTACACTACTATACAATACACTATTATACACTACACTATACACTTATACACTACAATCAAAACTACAATATGCACTACTATACACTACACTATACACTACACACTACTATACACTACACTACTATACACTACACTATACACTAAGCTATACACTACTATACACTACACTATACACTACACTACTACACTATACACTACACTACTATAAACTACTATACACTGCACCATACACTACTACATACTAGTGCTGCACTAGTCCCCACACTGCAAAGACAAAGGCTCCCCAATGTAGACTGACGCATCCACAGACCCACACGTGGACCCACGGACTCGCACAGAAACCCACGGACTCATCGACTCCCACTGGGCGTGCGCTGTTAGCGAGCACCGGTGAGGGTCGCAATGGAACAACACCAGGGGCTGGTGTGGACAGAACCACGGCTGGCCGCTCGTCTCTCCAATTCTGATGTTAGCACCCCCACCCACCTCACCACCTCCTTAATTATGGCTGAGTCCACCTAAGTGACGCTCGGGACTGCTTCAGGTAAGGGGCCGACCTTAAATGACGTCACGCGATTTTAGAGGATTTTTGACCCCCGCCCCCATCGTCACACGACGTCACAAAATCAGACCCCTCCCTCAAATATGACGTCACAAAGCTCTCCCCCCCACCCCCCCAAAAAATAAAACATGCTTCAAATCACTTTAAACTATTGTCATTGTAGTGCGTTGTTAATGTGGCGCTGCATACTGATGTTGTAGGTAAAAAACATTTATTACAAAGTCTAATTAAGTAGAACGTATTCTTAGTTTTTTCGGTAAAGTCACGTTGAAGAGAAACAACAAAATAACAAAATATATATAAAACAATAAAAAATTCTCACGACGTTTCGACCATAACTCAAACGTCGTGAGAATTTTTTTTTATTGTTTTATATATATTTTGTTATTTTGTTGTTTCTCTTCAACGTGACTTTACCGAAAAAACTAAGAATATGAATTACTGCAGTCACGAAAGCTTTAAATCAAAATTTAAGTAGAACGTGTTTATATTTATTTATAGTTGCGCAATTTGATGTGACGTCACTTTTCTCAAACCCCCCCCCCCCCCTTGTCACACATTGTCACAAATGTCTGACCCCGCCCCCCCCTCTAGGTGCGTGACGTCATTCACGGACGGCCCCTAATTGTCGCTGGCATTGGCCTTGAGCGAGAATGGCGCAGCGCCGCTAACCGCTACGCCGTGATGGTGCCCTTACCTGCCTGAACGGAGACGCGGTCAGACGATGGGTGAGCCGTTGGTGCGGGCAGGACGAGTGATCTCGGGCGTACCTCCTGACGTGGAAGGCGAGGGAGGTCGGAGTGCGCGTGTGAAGAGAGACGGCAAGGGGCGGGAGGAGAGGGGGGCGATCGGACGGAGCGGAAGCAGGAGGACGAGGGCAGGAGAGACAGCGGAGCCGTGGAGGAGTCTGGGCGCGCTTGATGGTGAAAGTTGACGTGGACGCACGCTGCAGAAGAGAAGAAAATCTTCACGCTCGGCGCCACACACAGCCAGACGTAGCTCACCTCATCCGTCTTGCTGACGATGTGAAGGACGACTAGACTCTGATTGTCTTGTAGCTCTGTGGAAAGAAGGAGAGGTGTCAGATACCACTAGTCAGTATACCTGCTGTAATCATAGCAGGTACCACCACAGCAATATGCACTGCTGTTATCATAGCATAAAAAAATATAACAATACTATCATAGAAGGTTAACTAAACGAGCATACATTTTTAACTAATTTAGGATAAACATTAAACTTAATGAGTATGGATAAATATACTGCATTAGCATACAGATTAAAATTAATTAGCATACCAAAATTAGCATATGACAACTGTTGACCAATCGCTGCGCACCATCGCCGGAGACGCTCCCAGGTTTGCCTCTCGACCAATCGGATCGCTGCCCCCCCCCCTCCCCACTTTGGCACGCGGCGACCAATCAGATCGCGGGAGGACGCTACCATTTTTAAAGCCCTACACGCTGAACGCCGCGCGCCCATGTGCGTGTGAGTGTTTAGTTTTGTTTAATTATTTTAATCATTAAAGTTCGCGAGTGTCAAGGTAAGCTACGTTGACTTTTTTTTTAAAGCATTTTCTCAAGAGAACCGTTGTTGCTGCTGCTGTTGTTGTGAAAGGCCCGGTACACCCTGAGGCCTTGCCTAGACTAGGACAGCCTTGATGTCACGTGGGTCCACACTTTTTGCTTCTTTCGGTGAAGTCACGGAGGTAGAAAATAAAATGTATTTATTATTTAAATTATTTTATACCTACGTTAAATTTAATAATTTTTATTAAGTTAATTGAAACTTATTTTATACCTACGTATTTTTTTGTAAATGAATGAGTTTTTATAATGTAATTAAAATTTATTTTATACCCACGTTAAATTTAATTTAAATTGTAATAAATTAAATTTTATTTCATACATACGTTAAATTAAATTGAAATTTTTTTATAAATTAAATTTATTTAAATGTATTTTATACCTACGTTTAATTTCAATTTTTAATAAATTACATTTATTTTATACCTACGTTAAATTAAATTTTTAATAAATTACATTTATTTTATACCTATGTTAAATTATTTTTTTTAGTAAGTTTGTTTAATTTAAATTTATTTTATACCTACGTTAAATTAAATGTTTTAATAACTAAAATTTATTTTATTTTAATTAAATTTATTTTATACCTACACAGGTACAGTCATTTTAACTGCTCTGACTGCTACAAGCTAAGTGCGGCCTGGAAGCGTATTATTAAGTAATACATTTTACAATTACAATTCCTTATAGAGGAACCCCATACTAATGAACTGACTACGTATCTATATAATTAAAAGACCACACGCAGATATCGCAAAAGCGGACACCGTTGTCAATGACACCGATTGCAATACGTCACCAAAGACGACACAATTTTAATTTGACCCCCGGGTCTGATCGCGTTAACTGTGCAGGTGGCGGGTCGAGAGGTGACTTGCACGTGTGTGCAGCTTGTTGAATATTGACGTGCGATGACTTGTGGAGAGGAAGAATGATGATGATGGCGATGCAAGTCTTGAAGTCTGACGTTGTTCTCCGAGTCGTGTAGCCTACCGCGTGCGACTTTGGGGATTGCATAATGTCATTTTAGTTTCCTCTGTGGAACTTTTTTATTTTGTTGATCCTAACGATGTAACTAACGTAGGGCGGGCTTGGGAGCGGCGTTGACGATGTGTTTTGGCGTTACACCAACCAGCACCTTTGCATTCAGAAATTGGAGGTGCTTTGATTGTTACAGCGAGGTGGAATCGTCACCGCCATCGTCATGGGTTTAAGTGGGCACGGAGCCCGTCAAGGGAATGGGTAGGTAGAGGAATGGGGTTGGAGAGTATACACAACTTGCATTTCTAGTCATTTCAACAATTTATGGGCATGCGAATCATTAACAGTATCCTGATTGATGAGCAAAACAAAATCATCAATTTATTGTCATAAATGAGTCCGAAATATCAATAGTCATGCTCAAAACTGCATTCCTATTGTTATAAAAATCATTGTACCCCCATTCATGATGACAATTCCAATATGGTCATTATGATGCTCAGCATTACACTTATATTCTCAGAATCATGAACATTTATTAAAACAGCAGTATGCTCAAAATGCAAATTTACCAATTTCAACATGTACACAATCAATTCCAAGAGTCTTATCAAAGTAAGTCCTATGTATCGTGGTGTTTTCATGCTTATCCATTATTTGCCCCCCCCCCAAAAAAAAATATATACAAAAGTCTATTTTTATAATGTTTGCATGGTGTACAGTCTGGAAATTACCCACATGGCAAATTTCAAGCTTGGTGCGTATCGGGAAGTACGCTAAACATTTTGAACAGACGCACACATTCACAACTTGCCTTTGATATATATGTAGATTGGTAATAAATTGTTAATTTAACTACTTTCATGTTGATGGATTGGAAATAGGAATAGCACTGGCTCACCACGGGGCTTATCGCGTGGTATCTGGGCACTTCATTTGAAACGTAAACCCCACAGTTTGTGAGTACAATTCCTCGCAAGTTGCGTCCACAGAGACAGACAGACAATGACGTTTCTAGGTAAGAGTAAGAAATGAATCTACGTGTCGAGGAGAGACGAGAGAGCCAAGAGGTCACCTCGGGAGACGGGGCGGCGCGTCAACCTTAGTCACGTGACGGAAGCAGTGTGGGCGTGCCGTGCGTGTGTGTGTACTGTGTGTGTGTACTGTGCGTGTGTTTACTGTGCGTGTATGTGTACCGTGCGTGTGTGTGTACCGTGCGTGTGTGTGTACCGTGTGTGTGTGTGTGTACTGTGCGTGTGTGTGTGTACTGTGTGTGTGTACTGTGTGTGTAACGTGTGTGTGTGTACCGTGTGTGTGTGTACCGTGTGTGTGTGTGTACTGTGTGTATACTGTGTGTGTGTACCGTGTGTGTGTACCGTGTGTGTGTGTAACGTGTGTGTGTGTGTGTACCGTGTGTGTGGCGGTAGTCTAGCGGTTAGTACGCTGCTCTACGAACATAACGACCCGAGTTTGATTCCCGCTCACAGCCAACACCCAGTGACGATTATTTGAACCGGTTCTGGGCCTCCCCTATGTCAATTCAGCCTCAAATGAGTGCCCGGTGCGGTGTGTAAACATCATTACTGGGGAGACAAAGGTGGTCGGGCATGGTGCTGGCCACCCACTCCCTTCGCGTGCCGTTCTGGCCTTCATAGGTGGTGCTGCTACTTGCAAACTGCACTTGCCCCAACAGTCTGTTAAGGCTACATGGGGGATCTTTGTCTTTGTATCACCACCCAGGAGTCACGGAGCTTTTGAGGCTCCGAGCCACGTGGGGATCCACAACAGCGTGAGGCGGTGCCACTCACAGGTGAGACGCAGGGATATGTGATTTCTAATCGATAGCCATCCGTCGGTTAACCCATCGCAACTGCTGAGTCTGTCACGCGACTTCCTCCTTCCAGCGAGCCTTTGACACTTCACGTGGCCTCAAAGTGTACACAGTGTGTACGTATACACAATAATGTCCACGTTGTTGCTGAGTTCACGCACTCAAGGGAGGGGGCAATGGAAAATGAATCTAAATCAACTTAAACTCCATCTAGATTTAAAGCTTTCGTGACTGCTAGGATCCATACTCTTTGGTTATATTGGGTAAATAGAACCAAAGAGTATTAAACTCCATCCCCATGACCTCATCGGCATGAAGTGGCAGCTAATGACGTCATGTCACCAAGGTATTCAGCCCTCCCCCGTCCACAGCGCTCTTGAGCGTGACGTCACCTCCGCTTGGGTCACTGCCGATATCAATCCAGTGGCAATCCTTATTTGGGCAAAGCTACGCCCAGTGACTGGCGGTTCATGAACATAATGTGTTCATGGAAGCCGTCGAGAGTTTATTGTGACGGGTTCAGCAGCCACGCCCCTTCCCTCGACATATGGGCCGGGCTCATTAACATAATTTATTCAGTTACAGAGCAGCTCGTTGTGGGAGGGGCGTGTCTCTTACCCCGGAAGTGACGTCATGTTACCTGCTTACCCGCGTGACGTCGCGAGGTAACAGGAGGTTGCCGATCCGAGCTTGCACTGAAATCCGAGGTGAGAAATTCTCATCGTTGTGGTGGTGGTTGTGGTGGTGGTGGTTGTTGTTGTTGTTTACCAAGGTAGAGCCTCGCTCTCTCTCGTAGGGATGTCAGTTGAGTAGCAGCGAGCATGGGAATCGATGTCCAGGTTGGAACTTTACAACGCGGGGCCTAGCCACGCGGGGCCTTGCTTCCTGCCCTCACCTGATTGCATTCACTTTAATTATCTCGCTTAAGTTTAATTTGTCTTCACCAGGCTCGCCACTTTGTAACTTTGTTTTATTGTCAATATTCACGCAGTTTTTATTTTCGTTCTTTTGTTAGCAGGCCAAGCCCGCTTGAGCTGCTATACCGCTCTTGTTATCAGAAGTGACCTGCCCACAACAACACAAGGTGAGGCTTTGTCAACGTGTGTGAATGTTTTGACTTAAAACTTTGGTGACTGCAGGAATTAATATTCTTGGTTCTTTCGGTAAAGTCACGTAGATAGAAAATAAAATATCAAATAACAGATAATAATTTTTCTTTTTTAAATGAAGCAAAACACCCCACAACGTTTCTATGGCAACATTAATGTTGAAGATGCGAGGGCTTACAGGAATATTTATGACATTTGCCCTCTCATTGCGTGCCATGACAGTGCTGTTTGCACAGTCACACATAGTCACTGTAAGATGTTTTTCTCGGTCGTGTTTTTGTATTTTTGCTTGTTGTGGTTGCACCCGATTCAAGAGCCGAATGGCTCACGGGACTATAACCAAAATAAATCAAACTGAAAATCAAAAAACTGAAACCGCGTGATGAATTTGGGAAAGTTTTTCACTGCATCTCCAAATATATATAAAAGGCAAAGTTGTGATTGTGTGTGTTGTCTGTTCAAAATGTTTAGCGTACTTCCCGACATGCAACAAACTGGAAATTTGCCATGTGGGTACTTTCCAGACCGTACACCATACAAACATTATACAAATACACTTTTGTGTTGTTTTAAGGGGAGGGGGGGAGGTCAATAATGTATAGATTTTTTGCACGGCAAGTGAGCTGTGACGTCACATCTGTCACGTGACCCTCGCACTTGGAAGCGTCACGCATTGTAGTGTAGCGGTTAGCGTTGTCTGTGTGTGTGTCTGTGTGTGTCTGTGTGTGTGTCTGTGTGTGTGTTTGTGTGTGTGTGTCTGTGTGTGTGTGTGTCTGTGTGTGTGTGTGTCTGTGTGTGTGTTTGTGTCTGTGTGTTTGTGTCTGTGTGTGTCTGTGTGTGTGTCTGTGTGTGTGTGTCTGTCTGTGTGTGTCTGTGTGTGTGTCTGTCTGTGTGTGTCTGTGTGTGTGTCTGTGTGTATCTGTGTGTGTGTGTGTGGAAGCGTAACGCATTGTAGTGTAGCGGTTAGCGCTACGCTGCGCTACGAACCCGGCGACCCGAGTTCGATTCCCACTCACGGCCACCACCGGTGATGATTATTTGAACTGCTTCTGGGCCTCCCCTAGGTCGACTCAGCCTCAAACGAGTAACTGTTGTGGTGTGAACATCGCCACTGGGGAGACAAAGGCGGCCGGACGTGGTGGATCCAAGTCCCGGGCGAAGCCGGGTAGTACAGCTAGTCATGAATACATGAATGAATATAGACGTGTAAGTCACGTGTGACTGTATATATTAATTCCTCCATGGCTCGATACTGACGTGTCGATGGTGTGGATATTCTTATTTTCTGTCTGCAGCTGATGCTGGTCTGATGGAGCAAATGCACTCAGCACAGCAGCTCGGTACGACAAGTCAACAATGTGACCAGTGTGCATACGGCACGGATCGGACTGGAAATTTGACACAGCACCAGAGAACTCGCGCAGGAGAGAAACCCTTCAAGTGCACTGTGTGTGACAAGGCATTTTCAGATTCCTCGACTCTTAAAAAACACCAGAGAACACACACGGGAGAGAAACCCTTCAAGTGCACTGTGTGTGGGAAGGCATTTTCACAGTCATCTGCTCTTAAAATTCACCAGAGAACACACACGGGAGAGAAACCCTTCAAGTGCAGTGTGTGTGGGAAGACATTTTCAGATTCATCTGCTCTTAAAACACACCAGAGAACACACACGGGAGAGAAACCTTTCATGTGCAGTGTGTGTGGGAAGGCATTTTCAGATTCATCTACTCTTAAAAAACACCAGAGAACACACACGGGAGAGAAACCCTTCAAGTGCAGTGTGTGTGGGAAGGCATTTTCAGATTCATTTGCTCTTAAAACACACCAGAGAACACACACGGGAGAGAAACTCTTCAAGTGCAGTGTGTGTGCGAAGGCATTTTCAGATTCATCTCATCTTCAAAGACACCAGAGAACACACACGGGAGTGAAACCCTTCAAGTGCAGTGTGTGTGGGAAGACTTTTTCAGATTCATCTACTCTTAAAACACACCAGAGAACACACACGGGAGAGAAACGCTTCAAGTGCAGTGTGTGGGAGGACATTTTCAGATTCATCTACTCTTAAAAAACACCAGAGAACACACACGGGAGAGAAACCCTTCAGGTGCAGTGTGTGTCGGAAGACATTTTCAGGTTCATTTGCTCTTAAAACACACCAGAGAACACACACGGGAGAGAAACCCTTCAAGTGCAGTGTGTGTGTGAAGGCATTTTCACGGTCATCTGCTCTTAAAACACACCAGAGAACACACACGGGAGAGAAACCCTTCTTGTGCAGTGTGTGTGGGAAGACATTTTCTGATTCATCTGCTCTTAAAACACACCAGAGAACACACACGGGAGAGAAACCCTTCAAGTGCAGTGTTTGTGGGAAGACATTTTCACGGTCATCTGCTCTTAAAAAACACCAGAGAACACACACGGGAGAGAAACCTTTCAAGTGCACTGTGTGTGTGAAGGCATTTTCACAGTCATCTGCTCTTA
Organism: Petromyzon marinus; assembly: GCF_048934315.1. Classification (NCBI taxonomy): domain Eukaryota; kingdom Metazoa; phylum Chordata; class Hyperoartia; order Petromyzontiformes; family Petromyzontidae; genus Petromyzon; species Petromyzon marinus. The sequence continues at coordinate 124,734 of NW_027422769.1, forward strand.
AAACACACCAGAAAACACACACGGGAGAGAAACCCTTCAAGTGCAGTGTGTGTGGGAAGGCATTTTCACAGTCATCTGGTCTTAAATCACACCAGAGAACACACACGGGAGAGAAACCCTTCAAGTGCAGTGTGTGTGGGAAGGCGTTTGCACGTTCATCTGCTCTTGTAACACACCAGAGAACACACACGGGAGTGAAACCCTTCAAGTGCACTGTGTGTGGGAAGGCATTTTCACAGTCCTCACATCTTCAAGTACACCAGAGAACACACAGGAGAGAAACCCTTTAAGACACTGTGTCTGGGAAGGCATTTGCATGGCCATCAGTTCTTCAGACCCTCCAGAGAACACACACAGGAGAGAAACCCTTCAAGTGCACTGTGTGTGGGAAGGCATTTCCACGTTCATCTGCTCTTGTAACACACCAGAGAACATACACGGGAGTGAAACCCTTCAGGTGCACGATGTGTCGGAAGGCGTTTGCACATTCATCTACTCTTGTAGAACACCAGAGAACACACACGGGAGAGAAACCCTTCAAGTGCAGTGTGTGTGGGAAGGCATTTTCACAGTCAACTGTTCTTAAAAAACACCAGAGAACACACAGGAGAGAAACCATTCAAGTGCACTGTGTGTGGGAAGGCATTTTCACTGTCATCTGTTCTTAAAAAACACCAGAGAATACACACTGGAGAGAAACTCTTCAGGTGCATTTTGTGTGGGATGATGTTTGCACAGTCATCAAATCTTCAAGTACACGAGAGAACACACACGGGAGAGAAACCCTTCAAGTGCACTCTGTGCGGGAAGGCGTTTTCACAGTCACCACATCTTAAAGTACACCAGAGAACACACACGGGAGAGAAACCCTTCAGGTGCAGTGTGTGTGGGAAGGCATTTTCACGGTCATCTGTTGTTAAAAAACACCAGAGTACACACATTGGAGAGAAACCCTTGAGGTACACTGTGCAGAAAGGCATTTTCACAATCACCACATCTTAAAGTACACCAGAGAACTCACATGGGAGAGAAACCCTTCAGGTGCGCTCTGCAGGAAGGCGTTTACACATTCATAAAATCTTCAAGTACACCAGAGAACACGGAAGCATCAGAAGATCTGCAAGGAGTGGAGTCTGAAATCAGCTTGTGAAAGTCAAAGTGCCACAATAAGCCCATCCCTCATGAAACAAGAACCGGAAGAAAATCCCAGCTTGGACACTTTTAAAGGTATCAAGGTGAAATATGAAGAGGTGATGGTGAAGAGGGAAGAAGTGATGGTGAATAGCGAAGAAGTGAAGGTGAAATGTGAAGATGAAGATTCAACTCCAAAATGGGACCTTCACATTGTAAAGCAGGAGGAGAATTCTGACTGTGAGTCAGAGTGAGGCAACTCCCAGCAGTTTGTGGAAGTGGAGGTATGGGTGGACTTGCTCCTAGACAATACAAAGTCAAGTGGAGACCCGATAGATGTGTAAGCCAGAGACGATGTCGCTACAATAGATGCACCTTTGTCACAGGCCTTTAATGACAAGAATGTGAAGTTGAACACTCAGCTACTAGGTTCATCCTGCAGAGTAAGAGCGGCCAGTCTTTGTGGGCCCGTGGGTTGGGTAGATCTCTAACCAGGTGCAAGAGCCAATAAGCTTCCAATCATTCACTATGTTATAATAATTGCATTTACATGGTGCTTGCTTAACCGCCTCAGCACCTCGGAGTTTTGTGTCGTACCTCGTCTGAAACACTCGAAGAGCATCCCCAAGTAGCAGCTGCCTCTGTGTGGCACAAGGTGGTGGCCCTGCACCAGCCTGCATGTGGACAAGAGCCTGTCAGTAGGGGACGATGATTGATGTGTCATCTCAGTTGTGTAGTTTGTAGGTAATGTTTAGAATTTGCTACATTTTCACTCAGACGCCAGCATGCAATGGCCTCGTTTTGAATGACAATAGCATGTTTTACATACACTGTGAAGCAGAATGTGCAACTTTTTTTTAAAGCTTCTTGTCAAGACGATGTAATGTGATGCAGTATATTTCACTGCAGTAATCCAATTTTGTTAATATGCCTGTCAATAATTTAGAATGTATACTTGTCTGGTTTTGTGCATTCTTGTAACATTTGATCTATAATGGTCAAACATTGAATAAGTGATGTAAGGACAAAGTGTGTGTGTGTTTGGAAATAACCTGTACAGAGAACTCAGGTGAGACCCGTTGTTCTTGTGATACAGGTCAAACAGTGTTTTTGTGTTCCACGAAGCGTCTGCCTCTGGAGCTCATTGTCTTTGAAATAGGGAGCACGCTCGGATCATTCATCAGTTACAAATCATACCACTTGAAAGTTACACGTATAGGAGGAGGTACATTCTCTACAACACGAATTATAGTTTTGTCTTACGTGTTGATGTAGATTTTGTCTAACTGGGATTAGAAATGCTCCTTGCTGATTCACGTCTGGATGTTCGTACCTATCGGTTGAAGCAAACCCCACTGCTGTTGTTGAGACGCTGTACACCAATAATGGTCCAACACATTGACGGCCTTCAGGCCAGGAAAGTCACAACATTTGCACACGATGGACGCATTCACGCAAGTACCCCATGCTCCGTTTTGAAGTTTTAAAATGAAACATCTTTGCATTGTGTTGTGTTTTGATTTAGATTATTTTCTTCATTAAAAGTAAATTTTACATCTGGAAGACTTCGTTGAAAAGGACATTTCGTGTGAATGTTCTCTCGTCGTTAAGTAGACGATGGCCTTGCCGGGGGTTCGGTTCGATGCGGACTTTCACCTGTTTGGGATTGCGGGATCGAGATGAGGCGACACGGAGCTGCTGGCCGTCTGCAGATCGATTCCAACGTAATCGAACGTCTGTCCCTGCGCGTCCGTCGTTCGCATGCAGGGGGCGGGTGTAGGTTTACACCGCCCCCTGCAGGAATACGACGGAAAGTGCAGCGTTAATCACGGATAAAGTTGTGCACTTATTTTTTAAATATTATTCTTTTATAAGGTGATGTTGATATCGAAAACTGACACATAGCTGGCATGCCATAAATATGAAATTAACTCTGCTTATTCGAATCAATGTATTCATATATGTTGATGAACTGTTTTCAAGCAGATTTTGTGTCTCTAACGGCAACTACAGGGACCACGTTATTGTTTAAAAAAGTCTTTGATTATAACTATAATTGCCTACAATTCGTCATGTGTAGCTTCTTTAGACTATAATTTATTCACTACCCAAATTGTATTTACTTGAAAACATAGAGCTGATATTTATTCTTGGTTATTTCGGTAAAGTCACGTAGAAGGGAAACAAAATAACAAAAATATAAAACAATTAAATTCTCACGACGTTTCGACTGCAACACAAGCAATCATCATCAGGTGTCACACACAGGCACACACACAGAGACTCAGGCACACACAGAGATACAGGCACAGTGTGTACACACACAGTGTACACACACAGTGTACACACAGTGTACACACACACAATGTAGACAGTGTATACACACAGTGTACACACACAGAGTACACACACACAGTGTATACACACAGTGTGTATACACATAGTGTACACACACACAGTGTATACACATAGTGTACACACAGAAACAGTGTGTACACAAAGAAACAGTGTGTACACACAGTAATGTCCACGTTGTAGTTGCTGAGCTCACGCACGCAAGGGGTCTCTGTTCAAGAGATGGAGCAATGGAAAATGAATCTAAATCAACTTAAACTCCATTCCCGCTCTGTGACGTCACCACTCAACATGACATCGCTGTGAAACGCCAGGGGGAGGTGTGCCTCGCTAGTGACGTCATGTCACCAAGGTATTCACCCCACCCCCGTCCACCGCGCCCTTGAGCGTGACGTCACCTCTGGTTGGTCACTGCCGATATCTGTTCTGGTACAATCCTTATTTGGGCAAAGCTACGCCCAGTGACTGGTGGCTCATTAACATAATGTTTTCGTGAAAGCCGCCGCGAGTTTATTGGGACGGGTTCAGCACCCACGCCCCCATTCCTCGACATATGGCCCGGGCTCATTAACATAATTTATTCAGTTACGGAGCCGCTCGTGGGAGAGGAGTGTCTTGTACCCCGGACGTGACGTCATGTCACCTGCAGCTGCCGCGTGACGTCACGAAGTAACAGGAAGCGATCGCTTCGCTCTTGCATTGAAATCCGAGTTGAGAAATTATTATCGTGTTGGTGGTCGTGGTTGTGGTGGTGGTGGTTGTTGTGGTTGTTGTTGTTTACCAAGGTAGAGCCTCTCTCTCTCGTAGGGATGTCAGTTGAGTAGCAGCGAGCATGGGAATCGATGTCCAGGTTGGAACTTTACAACGCGGGGCCTAGCCACGTGGGGCCTTGCCTCCTGCCCTCGCCTGATTGCATTCACTTTAATGATCTCGCTTAAGTTTTATTTGTCTTCACCCGGCTCGCTACTTTGTAACTTTGTTTTATTGTCAATATTCACGCAGTTTTTATTTTCTTTTGTTAGCAGGCCAAGCCCGCTTGAGCTGCTATACCGCTGTTATCAGAAGCGACCTGCCCACAACAACACAAGGTGAGGCTTTGTCAACGTGTGTGAATGTTTTGACTTAAAACTTTGGTGACCGCAGGAATTAATATTCTTGGTTCTTTCGGTAAAGTCACGTAGATAGAAAATAAAATGAAAATAACAGATAATTATCTTTTTTTAAATGAAGCAAAACACCCCACAACGTTTCTATGGCAACATTAATGTTGAAGGTGCGAGGGCTTACAGGAATGTTTATGACATTTGCCCTCTCATTGCGTGCCATGACAGTGCTGTTTGCACAGTCACACATAGTCACTGTAAGATGATTTTCTTGGTCGTGTTTTTGTTTTGTTGCTTGTTGTGGTTGCACCCGATTCAAGAGCCGAATGGCTCACGGGACTATAACCAAAATAAATCAAACTGAAAATCAAAAAACTGAAACCGTGTGATGAATTTGGGAAAGTTTTTCACTGCATCTCCAAATATATATAAAAGGCAAAGTTGTGATTGCGTCCGTCTGTTCAAAATGTTTAGCGTACTTCCTGACATGCAACAAACTGGAAATTTTGCCATGTGGGTACTTTCCAGACTGTACACCATGCAAACATTATACAAATACACTTTTGTGTTTTTGTTGGGGGGGGGGAGCTCAATAATGTATAGATGTTTTGCACGGCAAGTGAGCTGTGACGTCAAATCTGTCACGTGACCCTCGCATGTGGAAGCGTAACGCATTGTAGTGTAGCGGTTAGCGTTGTCTGTGTGTGCGTCTGTGTGTGTGTGTCTGTGTGTGTGCGTCTGTGTGTGTGTGTGTCTGTGTGCGTGTCTGTGTGTGTGTGTGTCTGTGTGTGTGTGTCTGTGTGTGTGTGTCTGTGTGTGTGTGTGTGTGTCAGTGTGTGTCTGTGTGTGTAAGCATAACGCATTGTAGTGTATCGGTTAACGCTACGCCATGCTACGAACCCGGTGACCCGAGTTCGATTCCCGCTCATGGCCACCACCGGTGACGATTATTTGAACCGCTTCTGGGCCTCCCCTAGGTAGACTCAGCCTCAAACGAGTAACTGTCGTGGTGTGAACATCGCCACTGGGGAGACAAAGGCGGCCGGACGTGGTGGATCCAAGTCCCGGGCGAAGCCGGGTAGTACAGCTAGTCATGAATACATGAATGAATATAGACGTGTAAGTCACGTGTGACTGTATATATTCATTCCTCCATGGCTCGATACTGACGTGTAGATGGTGTGGATATTCTTATTTTCTGTCTGCAGCTGACGCTGGTCTGATGGAGCAAAGGCAGTCAGCACAGCAGCTCGGTACGACAAGTCAACATTGCGACCAGCGTGCATACAGCACGGATTGGACTGGAAATTTGACACAGCACCAGAGAACTCACACAGGAGAGAAACCCTTCAAGTGCAGAGTGTGTGACAAGGCATTTGCATGGCCATCAGTTCTTCAGACCCACCAGAGAACTCACACAGGAGTGAAACCCTTCAGGTGCAGTGTGTGTGGGAAGGCATTTTCACGGTCATCTGCTCTTAAAATACACCAGAGAACACACACGGGAGAGAAACCCTTCACGTGCACTGTGTGTGGGAAGGCATTTCCAGATTCATCTACTCTTAAAATACACCAGAGAACACACACGGGAGAGAAACCCTTCAAGTGCAGTGTGTGCGTGAAGGCGTTTGCACATTCATCTACTCTTGTAGTACACCAGAGGACACACACAGGAGAGAAACCCTTCAAGTGCACTCTGTGCGTGAAATCGTTTGTACGTTCATCTCTTCTTGTAGTACACCAGAGAACACACCCGGGAGAGAAACCCTTCAAGTGCAGTGTGTGTGGGAAGGCGTTTGCAGATTCATCAAATCTTCAAGTATACCAGAGAACACACAGGAGAGAAACCCTTCAGGTGCACTCCGTGCGGGAAGGCGTTTGCACAGCAACAACAACTTAAAGTACACCAGAGAACACAGAAGCATCAGAAGATCACAAGGAGCGGAGTCTGAAATCAGCTTGTGAAAGTCAAAGTGCCACCATGAGCCCATCCCTCATTAAACAAGAACCGGAAGAAAATCCCAGCTTGGACACTTTTAAAGGTATCGGGGTGAAACATGAAGAGGTGATGGTGAAATGTGAAGAAGTGAAGAGCAAAGGAGTGAAGGTGAAATGTGAAGATGAATATTCAACTCGAAAATGGGACCTTTACATCGACAGAGGCAACGTGAAGCAGGAGGAGAATTCTGACTGTGAGGCAGAGCGAGGCAACTCCCAGCAGTTTGTGGAAGTGGAGGTGTGGGTGGACTTCCTCCGAGGCAATACAAAGTCAAATGGTGACCCGGTAAATGTGTAAACTTTGCGTTTTAATAATTGTGTTTTTTTTATTTTATTTTGGGCACCTTTATAATACATGCCACAGGACCCGCACGAGCTTAATCCGGCACTGTCCGGGATACCGTTCCAGTGCCCAACCAGGCTGCTGAAAACACCGCGGGTGGAGTTGAGGGTGATCGGTGGAGGGTGTGAAGGGGTTATCAATTCTAGATTTAAAGCTTTCGTGACTGCAAGGTGCTATTCGGTAAAGTCACCTGATGAAGGCCGCTTGTGTTGTGGCCGAAACGTCGTGATTTTTTGTTTTGTTTTTTACCTACGTGACTTTACCGAATAGAACCAAAGATTATGGTGTGAAGGGGGCGAGTGATGCTGATGGGCGGTGAGGTGGTCATCCGAGAGGATGCCCAGTGGGGAGACGAAGCAATGAAATCGCTCCACGTGTCAGGTGCTGGATGGATCACCGCACAGCGGCATCGTGGGAGGTGGCGACGGCACGGGGAGTCTCTACCCGCCAGTGGATTGACCGTGGCTGATGGTAACGATGACGATGATGGATGTTGCTCACTCAACTCTGCGACGTACGAAACGCCGAAGACGCACGGCGATGTGCGGGGTGTTCAGCGGCACGGTGGAGCCGATGGCCTCCTTGCAGCCGCTGTACAGTTGACGCACGACGTGGAGCAGGGAAGGGAGCACGCTGTCCACTATGTCCTCACTGTGGCTACTGCACAGCTGACCCATAGCCTGCAGTAGGGCAGGGAGCACGCTGTCCACTATATCCTGGCAGCTGCCGCTCAGCTGACCCATAGCCTGCAGTAGGGCAGGGAGCACGCTGTCCACAATGTCCTCACTGTGGCTACTGCACAGCTGACCAATAGCCTGCAGTAGGGCAGGGAGCACGCTGTCCACAATGTCCTCACTGTGGCTACTGCACAGCTGACCCATAGCCTGCACTAGGGCAGGGAGCACGCTGTCCACTATGTCCTCACTGTGGCTACTGCACAGCTGACCCGCAGCGTGCAGGAGAGGAGTCGGCGCGCTGTCCATGAGCCAAGACATCCCGGGGGGGCCAGGCTGGGCCGTCCCTCTCCTGTCCGTCTGCGTGGCCGCTGGTGAACATCGGTCCCCAGGTGGCGACCGCTGCCGGTGGAGAGACGTCCTTCACGAGTCCCGAGTAGTTGTTGATCGTGGTGGTGGTGGCGTTGGAGCCGTTGATGTTCGAACCCCCACGCCGAGATCCTCCGAGGAGTTCCACCACCGGCTGCGTGAGCAGCAAAACCACAGTGAGCACAGCCGTGAAGATCGCCACGCTGGTGGTGGTGGTGGCGAAGTTCTCCGCAGAGCTCGAAGTGGAGGAGCAGCGTGGGGCGAGGTGGTTGCCTCTCCCGGAGCCGACTCCACTCTGGTCGCTCCAATAGATGCACCTTTGTCACAGGCCTTTAATGACAAGAATGTGAAGTTGAACACTCAGCTCCTAGGTTAAACCTGCAGGGTAAGAGCGGCCAGTCTTTGTGGACCTGTGCGTTGGGTTAATCTCTAACCAGCAGCGAGAGCCAATAAGCTCCCAGGCATTCACTCGGTTTTAATAATTACATTCTAAATTTGAAGCTTTCGTGACTGCAAGGATCCATACTCTTTGGTTCTATTCGGTAAAGTCACGTAGGTAAAAAGATAAAATAACAAAAATCACGACGTTTCGGCCACAACACAAGTGGCCTTCATCATGACAGCACGGTCCCTTCACCTGATGAAGGCCACTTGTGTTTTGGCCGAAACGTCGTGATTTTTGTTATTCAATTATTCCACTTATATGGTGCTTGCTTAATCGCCTCTGGCAATTCGGAGTCTTGTATCGTCTCATACACACGAAGAGCATCCCCAAGAAGCAGCTGCCCCTGTGTGGTACAAGGTGGTGGCCCTGCACCGGCCTGCATGTGGACAAGAGCCTGTCAGTAGGGGGCGATGGTTGATGTGGCATCTTAGTTGTGGAGTTTGTAGGCAATGTTTCGAATTTGATAAATTTTGACCCAGACGCCAGCATGCAACGGCCTACTCGTTTTGAATGACGCAACAATAGTACGTTGTACATACACGGTTAAGCAGACGGTGCGTATTTTTTTAAAATAGCTTCTTGTTAATGCGATGTAACCTGATGCAGTATATTTCAGTGCAGTAATTCAATTTAGAATGAATACTTGTCTGATTGTGTGCATACATGTAAAATGTTGTCTATAAGGGTCAAACATTGAATAAGTGATGTTAGGACAAAGCGTGTGTGTGTGTTTGGAAGTAACCTGTACAGAGAACTCAGGTGAGACTCATTGTTCTTGTGATACAGGTCAAAGGGTATTTTTGTGTTTTCAGGAAGCATCTCCCTCTGCAGCAACTCATCGTCTTTGAAATAAGGAGCATACTCGGATCATTAATCAGTTACGTGGCACACCACTCAAAGGTTACACGTAGAGGAGGTTCATTCTCTGCAACACGAATTGTAGTTTTGTATTACGTGTTGACGTAGATTTTCTCGAACTAGGACATGAAATGCTCCTTGCTGATTCACGTCTGGATGTTCACGACCAAGAGTTGAAGCAAGCCTGACCGCCTGCGGCACCCCTCACAACCATTTGCGGCCTTGGGCCAGGAAAGTCACGAAAAAAATTGCACGCGAACGACGCCTCCACGCAAGCTCCCGATGCTCCGTCTTGAAGTTTGAAAATGAAACAGCTTTTAATTGTATTATGTTTTGAATTGTATAGTTGTATTTCTTCATTAAAAGCTTATTCATTGAAAACGACATTTCGTGTGAGTTTTCTCTCATCGTTAAGTAGACGATGGCCTTGCCGGGGGTTTGGTTCGATGCGGACTATCACCTGGTAGGGATCGCGGGATCGAGATAAGGCGACACGGAGCTGCTGGCCGTCTGCAGATCGATTCCAACGTAATCGAGCATCTGTCCCTGCGCCTCCGTCGTTGGTACAGGGGGTGCGTGTCTCCGTTGTGGAGTTTCTGGATAGTGTTACTGGAATTGACACAATTTTGACCGTGACACCAACATGCAATGTGCGTTGTGAGCGACAGTGGTTTGTTTTACATCTGCCGTTTAGCACACTGCGCATGTTGTGGTGAATGTTACTGGGGTAGCCAGGTGTGCCTGTCGGATTTTAACCTTGAACCTCTGCAATAAATAGAGAATGTGCTACCACATTCTTGGTTCTTTCGGTAAAGTCACGTAGATAGAAAACAAAAAAACAAGAAAATTGGAAAATAATAAATTGATGAAAAGATGCCCATTGGTCGACTGAGATGACTGTGCCCCCCACAGTGTACACACACACACAGTGTATATACAACACAGTGCACAGACACACACAGTGCACACACACAGTGCACACACAGTGTGCACTGTGTGTGTACACACAGTGTACACACACACTGTACATTCACAGTGTACACGTACACACAGTGTGTACGTGTACACACACACAGTGCACACACAGCGTGTACGTACACAGTGTGTACACACAGTGTACACAATAGTTTCAGTTTATATATTTTGGCATACCCCTGTGAGCCATTCGGCTCTTGAATCAAGTGCAACCACAACAAACACAAAAACGAACAAGAAACACATCTTAAAGTGACTACTTTGTGTGACTGCAAACAGAAAATCCATGAAATAAAAACAGCAAAATATTCCTGAAAAAAGCACCGTACACCAACGCTGTGTGCTAAAAAATCCCAGTGGGATGCAATGTCCACGTTGTTGTTGTTGCTGAGTTCAAGGGAGGGAGCAATGGAAAATGAATCAAAATCAACTTAAACTCCAATCCCGCTCTGTGACGTCACCACTCAGCATCACCTCATCGGCGTGAAACGCCAGGGGGAGGTGTACCTCGCCAGTGACGTCATGTCACCAAGGTATTCACCCCACCCCGTCTACCGCGCCCTTGAGCGTGACGTCACCTCTGCCTGGGTAAACTTCCGTTATCTGTTCAAGTACAATCCTTATTTGGGCAAAGCTACGCCCGGTGACTGGCGGCTCATTAACATAATGTGTTCGTGAAGGCCGTCGCGAGTTTATTGCGACGGGTTTCAGCACCCACGCCCCATCCCTCCACGTATGGGCCGGACTCATTAACATAATTTATTTAAATTAAGACCCGCTCGTTGCGGGAGGGGAGTGTCTTGTACCACTCAAGTGACGTCACCTCCTGCTGCCGCGTGACGTCACGAGGTAACAGGAATCTGCCGCTCCGCACGTGAACTGAAATCCGAGGTGAGAAATTCTCATCGCGGTTGTGGTGGTGGTGGTTGTGGTGGTTGTTGTTTACCAAGGTAGAGCCTCGCTCTCTCTCGCTCGTAGGGATGTCAGTTGAGTAGCAGTGAGCATGGGAATCGATGTCCAGGTTGGAACTTTACAGCGCGGGGCCTAGCCACGCGGGGCCTTGCTTCCTGCCCTCGCTTGATTGCGTTTACTTTAATTATCTCGCTTAAGTTTAATTTGTCTTCACCCGGCTCGCCACTTTGTAACTTTGTTTTATTGTCAATATTCACGCAGTTTTTATTTTTTTTCACCAGGCCAAGCCCGCTTGAGCTGCTATACCGCTCTTGTTATCAGAAGCAACCTGCCCACAACAACACAAGGTGAGGCTTTGTCAACAGCGTGGTGGTGTTCACTCTAGACGCGTGGCGGTGTTCACTCTAGACACGTAGTGGTGTTCACTCTAGACGTGTGGCGGTGTTCACTCTAGACTCGGGGTGGTGTTCACCCTAGACGCGTGGCGGTGTTCACTCTAGATGTGTGGTGGTGTTCACTCTAGACACGTGGCGGTGTTCACTCTAGACGCTTGGCGGTGTTCACTCTAGACGCATGGCGGTGTTCACTCTAGACACGTAGTGGTGTTCACTCTAGACGCGTGGTGGTGTTCACTCTAGACACGTGGTGGTGTTCACTCTAGACGTGTGGCGGTGTTCACTCTAGACGCGTGGCGGTGTTCACTCTAGACGTGTGGCGGTGTTCATTCTCTACACGTAGAGGGGAGACCGGGGGATCGGGAAGGAAATCCACACGACCACGGGGAGAGAGACACGCAGCCTCGGCTGTATTGATTGATCCTCAATTAACTACTTGGTGGAGTGAGGTGGCCAGGCGTGGGTCTGGACACACCACCACCTGTGAACCATGCCAGTGTGTGACAGTGGTGGAGCCAGTGGGGGTGGAGTTGCACGTGCCCCCCCAACGATCCGATCGAAATCCCTAATTTTGATAGGATCATTGGGGTTTATTAGTAACGAGCTTCACTACCAGGCTTCGCCCGGGACTTGGATTATTGTCTTTGATTAACTTCACATTCCCTTCTATTTCACTGAAAAACCCTGGAAAAAATTGATGCTTGCAAGAAAGAAAAAAGCCGAAACAAATCAACTTACCTAAATCGGATGTTTTCACTCAAGGAAATTCAACCTTACCCCACTTCTACGTAAGGTCGATTTCGGCCACTCGGGAAGGGAATAATGACGTGGCGAGCTGAAAATAGTCACGTTCACTTAGAAATTCCAGACAGCGTAAGCTGTGCAAATTTTCACGTCGCCAGAGCTCAGCGTTGGAGAGGTTTTTGCTGCTTCGCACAAACAAACAGATGGAATGTTCTGCTTCATATTTAAGATAGCAGTTCTACCCGTTCTTCGCACGGAGGATATGTATTGAACTCGGAGAATCCAATGGCTTCATCGGCCAGGAGCGAAGCGCCACCTAAAATCTCCCGGCACGCTGTTAACAGCTCTAAGCATTGCAGAGCGCTTAACTCAGAGGTGTTGCGGGTTGACGCCAGACACTTCATGGTCATTCCCCCCCCCCCAAAAAAAATACAAAAGACTATTTTTATATTTTGTTGCATTGTGTACAGTATGGAACATACCCACATGCCAAATTTCAAGTATGTGGCACGTTGGGAAGTATGCTAAACATTTCGAACAGACACACGTATCCACACATTTCCCTTTCATATATATAGATAAATCAGCATTTTGCGTCCCCCACTGCCACCGTGTGGCATATTATTACGTGCCAGGGACTCTATGAGAGGACAACAGTCCGAGTCCATAATTGGCAATAAGTAACGGCAAAGCAGTTGTGAGTCACAGAATTTTGCGCAGTTGCGTATACAGTACACGACTTCCCTGAAGGCAAACACCTTCAGTGAGCGCAATGCCGATCACACGCGTCGAATAAAAAGCAAGGGACAAGTCATTACGTACTAACAACTCCTTATTAACAACTCCTTACTTACTAACAACTCCTTACATACTAACAGCCCCTTACTAACAACTCCTTACTAACAACTACTTACTAACAACTACTTACTAACAACTCCTTACTTACTAACAACTCCTATCATTTTTCATTGCTGGAGGGGTTGCCCCCCCTACCTGAAAATCCTGGCTCCGCCTCTGAGTGTGTGACATTGTCAAGTTTGTGTTTGCAGTAAAGTCTATTAACTCTATTGAGCACGGAGGTTATATCAAAACTGTAGTTTAGTTTTGTTTTCCTCTGCAGCTCTTTGTAAGAATGGAGTCAGGAAGTTAACACAGCACACACGTGCAGCTGAAGTCGGATCTGTTCATCCCCAGCATTCAAGGACATCTGTGCCTGGCTTCACACCTCTAAGTTGCGATTGAACATTAATTTATGCATTTCTGCATAACACAAACAGTATTATTTAAACACCCTTTGCTATGTCAGCTGAATTTAGCTTTCAAAAATATTCCTTTTGTAGCCAGACAGCTGAAATTGTGTGCTCGGAGTTTTTGGTGAACATTCATTTTGAAGATACGAGGGCTTCCAGGCATGTTTATAACCATTTGCCCTCTCATTGTGTGCCATAACAGCCCGTGTGATGAATTTGGGACACTTTTCCACGATATCATGAATATATGAATAAGTATAGACGTGTTAGTCACGTGTGACTGTATATATGCATTCCTCTGTACATCGATACTGACGTGTAGATGGTGTGGATATTATTTTTTTCTGTCTGCCGCTGACGCTTCCTCTGACGCTTCCTCTGCAGAATTGATCTGATGGAGCAAAGGCGCTCAGCGCAGCTCGGTATGACAAGTCAACAATGCGACCAGTGTGCATACAGCACGGATCGTACTGGAGATTTGACACGGCACCAGAGAACTCACACAGGAGAGAAACCCTTCAAGTGCAATGTGTGTGGTAAGGCGTTTGCACATTCATCTAATCTTGTAGAACACCAGAGAACACACACAGGAGAGAAACCCTTCAAGTGCAGTGTGTGTGGGAAAGCGTTTGCACATTCATCTAATCTTGTAGAACACCAGAGAACACACACGGGAGAGAAACCCTTCAAGTGCAGTGTGTGTGGGAAGGCGTTTGCACAGTCATCTCCTCTTGTAACACACCAGAGAACACACACGGGAGAGAAACCCTTCAAGTGCAGTGTTGCGTGAAGGCGTTTGCAAAGTCATCTGCTCTTGTAGAACACCAGAGAACACACATGGGAGAGAAACCCTTCAAGTGCACTCCGTGCGGGATAGCGTTTGCACAGCAACCACATCTTCAAGTACACCAGAGAACACAGAAGCATCAGAAGATCTGCAAGGGCTGGAGTCTGAAATCAGCTTGTGAAAGTCAAAGTGCCACAATAAGCCCATCCCTCATGAAACAAGAACCGGAAGAAAATCCCAGCTTGGACACTTTTAAAGTTATCGAGGTGAAATATGAAAGATGTGATGGTGAAGAGGGAAGAAGTGATGGTGAAGAGGGAAGAGGTGATGGTGAAGAGGGAAGAAGTGAAGGTGAAATGTGAAGATGAAGATTCAACTCCAAAATGGGATCTTCACATCGATGGAGGCAATGTGAAGCAGGAGGAGAATTCTGACTGTGAGGCAGAGCGAGGCAACTCCCAGCAGTTTGTGGAAATGGAGGTGTGGGTGGACTTCTTCCGAGACAATACAAAGTCAAGTGGAGACCCGGTAGATGTGTAAGCTTGAGACAATGTCGCTACAATAGATGCACCTTTGTCACAGGCCTTTAATGACAAGAATGTGAAGTTGAACACTCATTTCCTAGGTTTAACCTGCAGAGTAAGAGCGAGCGGCCAGTCTTTGTGGACCTGTGGGTTGGGTCAATCTCTCACCAGGAGCGAGAGCCAATAAGCTCCCAAGCATTCACGATGTTCTAATGATAATTGCTTTTACATGGTGCTTGCTTAATCGCCTCGGCAACTCGGAGTTTTGTATCTCGTCTGAAACGCTCGAAGAGCATCCCCAAGTAGCAGTTGCCCCTGTGTGGCACAAGGTGGTGGCCCTGCACCGGCCTGCATGTAAACAAGAGCCTGTCAGTAGGGGGCGATGATTGATGCGTCATCTCGGTTGTGTAGTTTGTAGGCAATCTTGATTCGAAGCTTTCGCGACTGCAGGAATCCACACTCTCTAGTTATTTCGGTGAAGTCATCACGTGGGTAGAAACATAACAGACCACGGAGTTTAGATCACAACACAAGCAATCGTCATCAGGTGGGACAACCACAGCAGGAAGAAGACGCTGAAGTAGGTGCCTACTTCAGCGTACTTCAGCGTCTTCTTCCTGCTGTGGTTGTCCCACCTGATGACAATTGCTTGTGTTGTGATCTAAACCCCATGATTTATTATTTGTAGCTAATGTTTATAATTTGCTACATTTTGACCCAGATGCCAGCATGCAACGGCCTACTCGTTTTGAATGACACTACAATAGTACGTTGTACATACACTGTTAAGCAGGCGGTGCGTATTTTAAAAATAGCTTCTTGTTAATACGATGTAACCTGATGCAGTATATTTCACTGCAGTAATTAAATTTTGTTAATATGCCTGTCAATAATTACGAATGAATACTTGTCTGTGCGTATTTTAAATGTTATTCTTTTATAAGGTGATGTTGATATCGAAAACTGACACGTAACTGGCGTGCCATAAATAGGAAATTAACTCTGCTTATTCGAATCAATGTATTCATATATGTTGATGAACTGTTTTCAAGCAGATTTTGTGTCTCTAACGGCGACTACAGAGACCACGTGATTGTTTAAAAATGTCTTTGATTATAACTATAATTGCCTACAATTCGTCGTGTGTAGCTTATTTAGACTATAATTTATTCACTACCCAAAATGTATTTACTTGAAAACATAGAGCTGATATTTGTAAGCAATGTCTGTTATTTATACGTTTGAAAACAAATATTTGCAGATACAAGGTGAATTCACAAGGCTTTGTAAAAAATCCAATATTTCAGAATTTTGCCTTAACGGAGAATATTTTTTTAAATGTTGGTAAAAAGAAAGATTCAGAAGTATATATTGTGCCGTGTCTACAATTTTACTGTAAAGTGGAATTGGTAAAAAAAATTGATGGTTCAATGAGCCGCTCTGTCTACGGGAAAGCTACCCATACGGATGCTTACCTGAAACCGGATTCCCACCACCATCCATCCCAGAAGAAGTCCCTCATCAAGACTCTGCACCATAGAGCCAAATGCATATCCGACCAGGTACACATAGCCAGTGAACTCAAGCACGTACACCAAGCTCTTACAATCCGCAAAGCTATTACTCCAACCATGATGAAGGACCCTCTTGAGGAGCATTTCAAAACCATCACTTTGCCCTACATTGCGGGGATCACAAAAAAAATCTCCAAAATCTTGAATAAACACAAGATCCAGGTTCGATTCAACACATTACATAAAATCCGTGATCTGGTCCCGTCTGTAAAAGATGTGATTCCGGACATACAGTACCCTGGCGTCTACAAATTAAGTTGCCTCTGTGGTAGTAGTTACATTGGAGAAACCAAATGACATGTCTCGGACCTCATTCGTGAACAGAATGCAGACCTAAAACACGGTAGGACCAACACCTCGGCCGTGGCAGATCACTGTTATAATTCAGTAGGCTCACATGACATTGACTTCTCCAAGACAGAGGTTCTTTGCAATCCATCTGGCTACCATGAGAGATTCGTTCATGAGGCCATCCACATATACACAGAGACAATTTCAACCGAGAGGAAGAAAGTGTGGCTTAGCAATCATTGGAAGGATTTGATCAACCATTTCGGGTCTTAATTGATTGTTCACGCTTACGGTGGCTTTCAGACCGCATTCCATTATTTTCGTCTCCCCCCTCCTCTATTCCGAACATAGATGGACTCGTCCATCTGAATAAACTGCTAAATCGCTCTTCGTGGTGCTAACGTTAAAAAAACCCGCCACTTTTTTCAAAATTTCTTGCTGTGGTTTTCACACCTGATGACGATTGCTCGTGTTGCAGTCGAAACATCGTGAGAATTTAATTGTTTTATATTCTTATTATTTTATTGTTTCCCTTCTACGGGGTGACTTTACCGAAAGAACCAAGAACATGAATTCCTCGCAGTCACGAAAGCTTTAAATGAACATTTATTTTTACTTTGTTAACATCTTTCACTTTCGCACGCCGCTAATTTTTTGCGACAAGAGGTTTCATTACCACAGGTTACACGTGCAGTGGGTCCAAGACGAGGCGAGACGCTTCGCTAGAGGCAACACGTTTATTCAACAAGGGAACCACAACACAGAGGGGTGACGACCCCTCACAGCCGATAACCTCAGGAGGCAGTCCCTCCACACTACGGTGCCCTTACTCTGGTTCTAGCGCTAACCCTACACTGGTTATGTCTGAACCCGACCCTAGCCAGGGTCACTGGGCTCTTCGCTTCAGGGTCTTCAGGGTCTTCAGGGTAGCGCTCAGAGTCTTCTTCAGAGCTTCAGGTGGACGAGGACCGCCAAACCCGTTCAGGGGTCCGGCTTTTATCCCCGTTCCAGGGTCTCTCCGCCCCTGGCCAAGCCTTCTGGGACTCTCTAGGGGGCCCTGGAACATCCCCCAGCCCCCCTCTTGGGGTCTGGGGGCCCTGTTCGTCACACCTGGTCTGTACACCACCCCCTGCTGACACATGTCCGCTATTACAGGTCAGCTCCCGTGGTAATACGCATACAGCCCAACAATGGCGCTACATCATCCCCCCCCCCCTTGTAGCATCCAGGCGTCTGCTACGTTCACAGGACGCCCTAGACGCATGCACGAATATGCTCAAGGCGCCATGTCATACGTTCGAGCGTATGGATGTCCCCGACTTATTTATTACCTTTACATGTAATCCAATTGGCCTGAGATGAAACAAAAAAAATAATAAAAAACTTTCATTCGGCCAGACACCCAGCCGTCGATACGACTTCACAGCCAGGGTGTTCAGACAAAAGCAAGTTAAATTCATCGAGAGCATTCACTGAGAGTCGTGTTTTTTGGAGAAACAAGATGCTGGATGTACTCAACTGAGTGGCAGAAGCGAGGACTTCCACATCATAGGGGTTTCCCCTTTTTTGTGTCAACAAAACTGAAACCTTTTGGCGTCCTCTTGTCGAGCACCAATTGTGTCGAGGCTCTCAAGAAAGCCGTCCCTTGGTGCGGAACAAGCGGTTTCAAGGACAATGCCACATATATATTATCATAGTGCGTGTTTTTTGTTTGCATTTTGACTGCAGGTATTGTGGTTAATGCTGTAATATGAATCCTTGTAAAAAGGTTTCAGTTTTGTTGCCAGAAAAAAGGGGAAAAACCCCTATTATTATATTTTGGTACTGCCAAAGGAGGTCTAATGATGTAGATGACTTCCCCACGCTCATATTTTAATCTGGCTGAAAGAAAAAAATCATCCAATCCAAATCGATGTTATATCTGTCGAGTTTCCAAATCCAGAGGAAAACCCACCACCCCGCCCCACCTCACCACCCTACACCTCACCACCCAGCCCCTCCTCACCACCCTACACCTCATCTCTTCCACGCCGCACGCGGTTCAACCGCGGCCTCCCTGCGTCTCTCCGCCTCCTCCTCCTCGCCCGCCGCCCCGTCGGCGCCGAGCGCCGGCCCCGACTCTCCGCAGCCGTCTCCGCGCTCCGGGGCGACCCTCGGGCCGATTCCCGGCGGCGTCGGCGTCGTCCGGGCACCGCCGCTGCCGCCGCCGCCGCCGCCGTGGGAGCTCTCCTGGGGGGGCGCCGCCGCCGCCGGAGTCTCCCGGCAGCGGCGCCCCCCCTCGAGAGCCCGGAACGTCACGGGGCGACGAAGATGACAGTCGCGGCGGGGAGGCCCCGGCGCGGGCCCCGGCCCCCCGGCGTCGTCGTCGTGGAGCGGGCGAGCGACCTTGGAGGGCTCCGCGTGGGACTCGGCTCCTCCTCCTCCTCCGGCGTCGTCCGCGGAGCGCTTGGGCACCCGGATGGGCCAGGAGGAGCGAGCCCTCGCGGAGGGGGCGGCCGTGGCCGTGGCCGGGGCCGGGGCCCGGGCCGGGGGAGGCCGTCTGGGAGGCCGCTGGTGAGGGGGGAGGGCCGGAGGAGAGGGAGGAGACGCGGGATCAGATTCCAGCATTCAGCACGCAAACGTCCTGGTAGTGGTGGTGGTATTGGTGGTAGCGGTGGTGGTCAGTGATTGTAGTGATGTTGGTAATGGTGGTGGTAGTGATGGTAGTGATGGTAGTGTACGGTAGTAGTGGTGGTGGTGGTATTGGTGGTGGTAGTGATGGTAGTGTATGGTAGTAGTGGTGGTGGTAATGGTGGAAGTGGCGGTAGAAGTGGTGGTGATGATGGTGCTAGTGGTGGTGGTAGTAGTGGTGGTGTAATGGTGGTGGTAGCGTTGCTGATAGTAGTGGTGGTAATGGTGGTGGTGGTTGTGATGGGAGTGTATGGTAGTAGTGGTGGTAATGGTGGAAGTGGTGGAAGTGGTGGTGGTGGTGATGGTGCTAGTGGTGGTGGTAGTAGTGGTGGTGTAATGGTCGTGGTAGTGTTGGTGGTAGTAGTGGTGGTAATGGTGGTGGTGTCCGGCAAAACAACCCCCTACCTCCTTGTGGTGCCGGACGGGCAACGCTGCCGTGGGCAGTGCCGGGGGGGAGGGCCAATTCGGATTGGCCTTTCCCCTCATGGCGTTTGTAACCACCACAGTGGCTAAGTGGGGGCTCTGGACAGGTGTGAGGGGCTGGTAACCCCTCCACCTCCAATTAATTACCACTAAACCACGACCACAACATTTTATAAATAAGCTTGTGCCGGAGGCCCGGGGGGACAGGCGTCTATGACGTCTCCTGACCAAACCCCATTTGGCGGAGCCAGGAGACTGAATCCTTCCCCTCGGGGCTCCTCCAAAAACAACAAAAAAACACTACGTGTGGCCACGTGGAATGTTCGAATGCTCACTGCGGAGGAGAGGCTGCCACTCCTCTGTCAAGAGCTGGACCGGTACCGCCTGGATCTCTGTGGTAATAAGGAGGTCCTGTGGACCGGCTCTGGCTCCTGCCACCATGAGGGGTGGACAGTCCTCTATACGGGGCAGGAGACTGCCAAACAACAGGGTGTGGCTCTTTTTCTGAATAAAAGAATGAAGGGCTGTGGGAGCGTGGTGATGAGGTGTGGGAAGCTGTAAGCTCCAGGCTACTTTGGGCTCGCCTTCCCATCAACCACAGGCGAGGAGTGGTGGTCATGGTAACTTATACCCCCACCAAAGACGAACATCCGTGGAGAGATGCAAGCAAGGCCAATGAGTCAAATGCCTTCTATGACCTCCTGTCACAGGTGCTGGCTAAAGTGGCCCCTCGGGATAGAGTCATCTTGTTGAGTGACTTCAATGCCCGAGTTGGTCATGATGCTGGCACCTGGTCTGGAGTAATTGGAAGGCATCGGGCAGATTAGCTCAATAACAACAGCAGGAGGCTGCTAATTTTTTGTGCAGCCCATGGGCTTGTAATTACCAACACACTGTTCCGGCATCGGCGCATCCACACCACATCATGGATGCATGCCGGGTCCAAGCAAGAACATCTGCTGGACTACATAGTGACGGAACAGCGAATGCGAGCCCATGTCCTTGACACCAGGACCGACCGTGGAGCTGATCTGCCCACTGACCATCGACTTGTCATCTGTAAGATGCACCTGCAATTCTTCCACTCCGGTGGTGGGTGTACACCCAGGACCCCATTCAAACCCTTAGTGGCATGGTCTCAGCTAGCTGATGAAAGTTACAAACGAGAATTTCATCATCGCTTGCGGCTGGGATTGGCATCGTTTCCCACTCCTCTTGATGTCGAGGGGAAATGGGCGAGGTTTAGGACTGTAGCTCATGTAGCTGCAATGGCTGCTTTGGGTACACGGTCCAGACCTCCCCAGAGACCCTGGCTGACAAGAGGTGTTCAAGCTGGCTGAGAAAAATCGACAGGCCCACTCTCATCGGCTACAGCGTCCCACGTCGGAGAATGAGGAGGCTTACCGCAGCCTTCGCTCGGAGGTTCGGGGAGCCGTGAGGCGCTGCAAGGATGGGTGGTGGTCGCGGGTTGCTGAGGAGATGGAGTCTGCCTCAGTGGCCCACGATCACAAATCTCTATTTAACTCCATCAAAAAAGTAACCTGCAGCGCCACACCTATTACCGTCATTAGGGGAAAGAACGGTGATCCAATATCCGACCCCCAGGAACAGGTTTGCAGATTTTCTGAGCATTCCTGAGGTCCTGGGAAAGGGGAAATCCCTCAGCCAGGAAAACGTGGGACAAAATGGGGATGACCCTGCTGAGGCTGCGGTGCCTCAAATATTGGAGGAAGTCACCCACTGTGATTGGCTGGCTGAGGTGCCATCCGTTTAGGACAGCAAGTTGGCACAGTAGGGGGCACAGGTGGTGCATCAGCCAGTCGTCTCCGTCAGTCGACCCGTGGCACCTGGGTCTGCCCCGTGACCTCTTGCCAGCGGGCGTTCGACATTTCACGTGGCCTCAAGGTGCACATGGCCTGGCACAAGCGTCGTGGTGACGTCACTATGGTGGCGAACTGCGGTTGTTGTTGTTGTTGACAGTGGAGCTGCTGGTAGTATATTTGGAGTGTGAGTGTCTCTCGCCTCGTGGTCACGTGGATTTGTTTCTGGTTCCTCCGGTTTCCCCCCCTCCAAATTTAGAATTAACATCACGCATTTAAAATATTTAACTGCAATACATTTCCACACGATGAAGTCACTTTGTGTTGAGCTTTCATTCGTGATGGCCAGGTCGCTTGTGAAAAAAAGCTACATAGCTCAGTGGGCCTTACCTTGTACAATAAAATAGAAAAACTAGTTTATAGTTTAAGAAGAGAGATGAGTTGGATCTGTCACGTGGGTTATTTAAAAAAAAAAGGTTATTCGTTTCATCAGGTCATGTGCACAGATTACAATAACATTTGGAGGGGAAAAAAAACATGCTGGCCGTTATGTGACTTCACCGAAAAAGCCAAAGAGTACGTTATGGTCAAGTTTTATAAAAAAAA
Organism: Petromyzon marinus; assembly: GCF_048934315.1. Taxonomy (NCBI): domain Eukaryota; kingdom Metazoa; phylum Chordata; class Hyperoartia; order Petromyzontiformes; family Petromyzontidae; genus Petromyzon; species Petromyzon marinus. Next base: position 146,981 of record NW_027422769.1, read on the forward strand.
ATGTTTTTAGGATATTTGCTTACTTTCCCCTAGCACATTCACTGCATTGTCTTGGTGAATGCGAGGCATCGCATGGTCATAACCCACCGGGGTATTTTCATTCTCAATGGAAATCATTTCAGGTATTCACTGATAGTGTCAGAGCTGAATGTTCAGGATAAAACTGAACATTCGTGCTAAAGATTGGTGCCATATTGTACGATTATAATTGTGCAAAATGCAACCAAAACACAATTAGCACGGTTAGCTACGTACCGCTACAGTCTACATTATAGACTGCCAGTACACTCACTCAGCTTAATAACCATTGCTACAGTCAACATTACAGACTGTCAGTACACTCACCATACTTAATAACCATTATTACAGTCTACATTATAGACTGTCAGTACACTCACCATACTTAATAACCATTACTACAGTCTACATTATAGACTGCCAGTACACTCACCATACTTAATAACCAGGCTACAGTCTACATTATAGACTGTCAGTAAACTCACCATACGTATTAACCATTACTACAGTCTACATTATAGATTGTCAGTACACTCACCATACTTAATAACCAGGCTACAGTCTACATTATAGACTGCCAGTACACTCACTCAGCTTTATAACCATTGCTACAGTCAACATTATAGACTGTCAGTACACTCACTCAGCTTAATAACCATTACTACAGTGTACATTATAGACTGTCAGTACACTCACCATACTTAATAACCATTACTACAGTCTACATTATAGACTGCCAGTACACTCACCATACTTAATAACCATTACTACAGTCTACATTATAGACTGTCAGTACACTCACCATACTTAATAACCATTACTACAGTCTACATTATAGACTGTCAGTACACTCACTCAGCTTAATAACCATTACTACAGTGTACATTATAGACTGTCAGTACACTCACCATACTTAATAATCATTACTACAGTCTACATTATAGACTGTCAGTACACTCACCATACTTAATAACCATTACTACAGTCTACATTATAGACTGCCAGTACACTCACCATACTTAATAACCATTACTACAGTCTACATTATAGACTGTCAGTACACTCACTCAGCTTAATAACCATTACTACAGTGTACATTATAGACTGTCAGTACACTCACCATACTTAATAATCATTACTACAGTCTACATTATAGACTGTCAGTACACTCACCATACTTAATAACCATTACTAGTCTACATTATAGACTGCCAGTACACTCACCATACTTAATAACCATTACTACAGTCTACATTATAGACTGTCAGTATACTCACCATATTTAATAACCATTACTACAGTCTACATTATAGACTGTCAGTACACTCACTCAGCTTAATAACCATTACTACAGTGTACATTATAGACTGTCAGTACACTCACCATACTTAATAACCATTACTACAGTCTACATTATAGACTGTCAGTACACTCACCATACTTAATAACCAGGCTACAGTCTACATTATAGACTGTCAGTACACTCACTCAGCTTAATAACCATTACTACAGTGTACATTATAGACTGTCAGTACACTCACCATACTTAATAACCAGGCTACAGTCTACATTATGGACTGTCAGTAAACTCACCATACTTAATAACCATTACTACAGTCTACATTATAGACTGTCAGTACACTCACCATACTTAATAACCAGGCTACATTATTATTCACAAATTAAATCGTTTGTATTTTGTCAATGGCCATAGCCTCAGCACTGCCCCATAGACTCAGCACCGCCCCATAGACCCAACACTGCCCATAAATTCAACAGTGTATATTTAAACTATCTGCGAATCACGGGCTGGACATTTGAGGCCACTTTTTACCTCACGTTTTCCTTCACGAGAGGCGATCTCGCACCCCTGGGGGGTCGTCAACGTCGTTAATTTCTGCTCCGAAATAAAAAAAATTCAAATCCGCACCTCACGACTCTCAAAATGGCGCCTGGCCGAGGAGGAGTCTCAAAAATTTGGCGGGAAAAAAAATCTCGCGTCACGTGGCTAGGGAGGAACCAAATCTGATTGGCTCCAAGTCGCCGCTTGGACCAATCAGAGAGCTCCAAGCGCCTCGCCTCACAGCAGCTCCGCTCCTGCAGGTCTCTCGTCTATAGTTGAATAGTGTAATAGTGTGTGTGTATGTGTGTATGTGTATCTGTGTGTATGTGTGTGTCTGTGTGTATGTATGTGTATCTGTGTGTGTGTCTCTCTGTGTGTGTCTCTGTGTGTGTGTCTCTGTGTGTGTCTGTGTGTGTCTCTGTGTGTGTGTCTCTGTGTGTGTGATGTGTGTGTGTCTCTGTGTGTGATGTGTGTCTGTATGTGTGTCTCTGTGTGTGATGTGTGTGTCTCTGTGTGTGATGTGTGTGTCTCCGTCTGTGATGTGTGTCTCTGTGTGTGTGTCTCTGGGTGTGTCTCTGTTTGTTTTATGTGTGTGATGTGTGTGTGTCTCTGTGTGTGTCTCATGTGTGATGTGTGTCTTTGTGTGTGTCTGTATGTGTGTGATGTGTGTGTGTGATGTCTGTGTGTGTGTGATGTGTGTGTGTGATGTCTGTGTGTGTCTTGTGTGTGTGTGATGTCTGTGTGTGTCTTGTGTGGTGTGTGATGTCTGTGTGTGTGTGATGTCTCTGTGTGATGTCTGTGTGTGTGATGTCTGTGTGTGTCTTGTGTGTGTGATGTCTGTGTGTATCTTGTGTGTGTGTTTCTGTGTCTGTCTCTGTGTGTGTGTTGTGTGTCTCTGTGTGTGTCTGTGTGTGTCTCTGTGTGTGTCTGTGTGTGTGTGTCTCTGTGTGTGATGTGTGTGTCTGTATGTGTGTCTCTGTGTGTGATGTGTGTGTGTCTCTGTGTGTGATGTGTGTCTCCGTCTGTGATGTGTGTGTCTCTGTGTGTGTCTCTGGGTGTGTGTCTCTGTTTGTTTTATGTGTGTGATGTGTGTGACTCTGTGTGTGTCTCATGTGTGATGTGTGTGTCTTTGTGTGTGTCTGTATGTGTGTGATGTGTGTGTCTCTATGTGTCTCATGTGTGATGTGTGTGTCTTTGTGTGTCTGTATGTGTGTGATGTGTGTGTGATGTCTGTGTGTGTGTCTTGTGTGTGTGTGATGTGTGTGTGATGTCTGTGTGTGTCTTGTGTGGTGTGTGTGTGATGTCTGTGTGTGTGTGATGTCTCTGTGTGTGTGATGTCTGTGTGTGTGATGTCTGTGTGTGTCTTGTGTGGTGTGTGTGATGTCTGTGTGTGTGTGATGTCTGTGTGTGTGTGTGATGTCTGTGTGTGTGATGTCTGTGTGTGTCTTGTGTGTGTGATGTCTGTGTGTATCTTGTGTGTGTGATGTCTGTGTGTGTCTTGTGTGTGTGATGTCTGCGTGTGTCTTGTGTGTGTGATGTCTGCGTGTGTCTTGTGTGTGTGTGTGTTGTCTGTGTGTGTGTGATGTCTCTGTGTGTGTCTTGTGTGTGTGTGATGTGTGTGTGTGATGTCTGTGTGTGTGTGATGTCTCTGTGTGTGTCTTGTGTGTGTGTGTGTGTCTTGTGTGTGTTGTCTGTGTGTGTCTGTGTGTATGTATGTGTGTGTATCTGTGTGTGTGTGTCTCTCTGTGTGTGTCTCTGTGTGGGTCTCTGTGTGTGTCTCTGTGTGTGTGTCTCTGTGTGTGTCTCGTGTGTGTCTCTGTGTGTGTGTCTCTGTGTGTGATGTGTGTGTGTCTCTGTGTATCTGTGTCTCGTGTGTGATGTGTGTGTGTCTCTGTGTGTCTGTCTCTGTGTGTGTGTTGTGTGTGTCTCTGTGTGTGTCTCTGTGTGTGTGTCTCTGTGTGTGTGATGTGTGTGTGTCTCTGTGTGTGATGTGTGTCTGTATGTGTGTCTCTGTGTGTGATGTGTGTGTGTCTCTGTGTGTGATGTGTGTGTCTCCGTCTGTGATGTGTGTGTCTCTGTGTGTGTGTCTCTGGGTGTGTGTCTCTGGGTGTGTCTCTGTTTGTTTTATGTGTGTGATGTGTGTGTGTCTCTGTGTGTGTCTCATGTGTGATGTGTGTGTCTTTGTGTGTGTCTGTATGTGTGTGATGTGTGTGTGTGATGTCTGTGTGTGTGTCTTGTGTGTGATGTCTGTGTGTGTCTTGTGTGTGTGTGATGTCTGTGTGTGTGTCTTGTGTGTGTGTGTGATGTCTGTGTGTGTCTTGTGTGGTGTGTGTGATGTCTGTGTGTGTGTGATGTCTGTGTGTGTGTGATGTCTATGTGTGTCTTGTGTGGTGTGTGTGTGATGTCTGTGTGTGTGTGATGTCTACGTGTGTGTGATGTCTGTGTGTGTGATGTCTGTGTGTGTCTTGTGTGTGTGATGTCTGTGTGTATCTTGTGTGTGTGTGATGTCTGTGTGTGTGTGATGTCTCTGTGTGTGTCTTGTGTGTGTGTGTGTCTTGTGTGTGTGTTGTCTGTGTGTGTCTCGTGTGTGATGTGTGTGTGTCTCTGTGTGTCTGTCTCTGTGTGTGTGTTGTGTATCTCTGTGTGTGTCTGTGTGTGTCTGTGTGTGTCTCTGTGTGTGTGATGTGTGTGTGTCTCTGTGTGTGATGTGTGTGTCTGTATGTGTGTCTCTGTGTGTGATGTGTGTGTGTCTCTGTGTGTGATGTGTGTGTCTCCGTCTGTGATGTGTGTGTCTCTGTGTGTGTGTCTCTGGGTGTGTGTCTCTGTTTGTTTTATGTGTGTGATGTGTGTGTGTCTCTGTGTGTGTCTCATGTGTGATGTGTGTGTCTTTGTGTGTGTCTGTATGTGTGATGTGTGTGTCTCTATGTGTCTCATGTGTGATGTGTGTGTCTTTGTCTGTCTGTATGTGTGTGATGTGTGTGTGTGATGTCTGTGTGTGTGTCTTGTGTGTGTGTGATGTGTGTGTGATGTCTGTGTGTGTCTTGTGTGTGTGTGATGTCTGTGTGTGTGTCTTGTGTGTGTGTGTGATGTCTGTGTGTGTCTTGTGTGGTGTGTGTGTGATGTCTGTGTGTGTGATGTCTCTGTGTGTGTGATGTCTGTGTGTGTGATGTCTGTGTGTGTCTTGTGTGGTGTGTGTGTGATGTCTGTGTGTGTGTGATGTCTGTGTGTGTGATGTCTGTGTGTGTCTTGTGTGTGTGATGTCTGTGTGTATCTTGTGTGTGTGTGATGTCTGTGTGTGTCTTGTGTGTGTGATGTCTGCGTGTGTCTTGTGTGTGTGATGTCTGCGTGTGTCTTGTGTGTGTGTGTGTTGTCTGTGTGTGTGTGATGTCTCTGTGTGTGTCTTGTGTGTGATGTTTGTGTGTGATGTCTGTGTGTGTGTGATGTCTGTGTGTGTGTCTTGTGTGTGTGTGTGTCTTGTGTGTGTTGTCTGTGTGTGCCTTGTGTGTGATGTCTGTGTGTGATGTCTGTGTGTGTCATGTGTGTGTGTGATGTCTCTGTGTGTGTCTTGTGTGTGTGTGTGATGTCTGTGTGTGTTTCTAGACCACTACTCAACAACGGAGGGCGGAGGAGCGACGCTCACAACAACGAGCGGAGCGCCGGGTGGCTAAAGCACAGCAGGTTGGCACAGTAGGGGGCACAGGTGGTGCATCAGCCAGTCATCTCAGTCAGTCGACCCGTAGCACCTGGGTCTGCCCCGTGACCTCCTGCCAGCGGGCGTTCGACACTTCACGTGGCCTCAGGGTGCACATAGCCTGGCACAAGCGTCATGGTGACGTCACCGCCACTTAGTGGCGAATGGCGGTTGTTGTTGTCTGTCTCGGCGTGTGTCTGTGTGTGTCTGTATCGGTGTGTGTCTGTGTCTCTGCATGTGTGTCTGTCTCTGCGTGTGTGTATGTCACTGCGTGTGTGTCTGTCTCTGCGTGTGTGTGTCTTTGTGTCTCTGTGTGTGTCTCTGTGTCTGTGTGTGTCTGTGTCTCTGCATGTGTGTCTGTGTGTCTGTTTCTGCGTGTATGTCTATGTCTCTGCGTGTGTCTATGTGTCTCTGCGTGTGTGTGTCTATGTGTCTCTGCATGTGTGTGTCTGTCTCTGCGTGTGTATGTCTATGTGTCTCTGCGTGTCTGTCTGTGTCTCTGCGCGTGTGTGTCACTGTGTCTGTGTGACTGCCAAGTTGTCCTTATTTTCATTGCCTTCTGATACGCCCAGCAGAAACACTGGCTGCACACACTCACCGTGCCGCGCACGGACAAAGATCCCCCGTGTAGCCTTGACAGACTGTAGGGGCAAGTGCTGTTAGCGAGCTCCTATAAGGCCGGCACGGTACACGAGGGGGTGAGTGGCCAACACCACGCCCGGCCGCCTTTGTCTCCCTAGTGGCGATGTTTACACACCGCACCAGGTACTCATTTGAGGCGGAGTCCACCTAGGGGAGGCCCTGGACCGGTTCAGATAATCGTCACCGATGTTGGATGTGAGTGGGAATCGAACTTGGGTCGCCAGGATCGTGGTGCAGCGTAGCGCTAACCGCTACCCTTCAGCTCTCCACACACGTCGTCGGTCACACACAGAACCGCAGAGGAGGGCAAGAAGGATCCCAAGCGTGCGACACTCAGAACCACAAGTGGCAGAGACTCGGCCGAGAGAGTGGAGAGAGAGTGGAGAGAGAGAGAGTGGAGAGAGAGAGAGAGTGGAGAGAGAGAGAGTGGAGAGAGAGAGAGAGTGGAGAGAGAGAGAGAGTGGAGAGAGAGAGTGGAGAGAGTGGAGAGAGAGAGTGGAGAGAGAGTGGAGAGAGAGTGGAGAGAGAGAGTGGAGAGAGAGTGGAGAGAGAGAGTGGAGAGAGAGAGTGGAGAGAGACTTTTTAGGACTGTATTTCCACTGAAACATAAACAACAGAAACATTACCGGAAAAAACACACCTAAGCTAAAAATCAATAAAACATCAAACTTTTAACAGCTGTATGTGTACTCTTTGATTCTATTCGGTAAAGTCACCACGTAGGTAAAAAATAAAACAACAAAAATCACGACGTTTCGGCCACAACACAAGTAGCCTTCTTCAGGTGAAGGAACAGAACTGAAATACAAATGGCACCGGGATAGAGGCCGTGGAAACGAGGCGGTGCACGGACATCTCCGTGTGCAGCAAAGTTGTTCAAGGGTTTTTCAATTTGATAAACAATCAAATGTTCTGACATCAGAATGCATTTTCAAAAACGAAATGGCGTCGACATGTCAAAAAACCTGAATGAGTTTTTTTTCTTCAAGGATTCTGTTTTCGGTTTTCATTAAAGTGTAATGACAGGGTAACACCTGCTGACATCACAGGGTGACACCTGCTGACATCACAGGGTAACACCTGCTGACATCACAGGGTGACACCTGCTGACATCACAGGGTGACACCTGCTGACATCACAGGGTGACACCTGCTGACATCACAGGGTGACAACTGCTGACATCACAGCGTGACACCTGTTGACATCACAGGGTGACACCTGCTGAGGCCTGGCAAGGGCTTCACGGCACGGCCACAGAGGTAACAACCAATCAGGGAAGGAGGCGCATCTGGGGCAAAGGCAACAGGTGGGGCTAGCCGAGTTACTCTGGTCACCTGCTGGAAGGTTCCACGAGAGGGCGTGGCCGGAGGCGGGGCCTAGCCACGCCTCCGGCCACGCCCTCTCGTGTAACCTGCTGGAAGGTTCTACGAGAGGGCGTGGCCGGAGGCGGAGCCTAGCCACGCCTCCAGCCACGCCCTCTCGTGTCACTTGCTCCAAGGTTTCACGAGAGGGCGTGGCCGGAGGCGGGGCCTAGCACATTCTCAGAGGATTCGCATCGCTGAGGATGTTGTAGGCGAGCTGACACGCCACCTCCCGTGCTCCCTCCTCGCTGGAGCTCAGAAATGCGGGGAAGATGCCGGCGCCTTCTCCCATCCCGGGAATCAACACCTTATAGAGGAGGCCCACGGGTATCCCGGGCTCTGAGTAAGCGTGCAGCTCGAAGATTGGGTAGCTGACGCCGGCAGTCCGACACAGCATCCGCAACCGCCCCTCCCACGACAGCATGGCCGCCTCCGGCAGCGCCTCGAGAGCAACGGGCATGGGCCGCAGGTGGAGAGGTGCCCACCACAGCCGCGTGCGTGCCCCCCAGCCCTCAAACAGGCTGTGTGCGGCTTTGCCGGTGCCCGTGCACTCCGGCTCTGGCAGGTCTGGCACCGCCGCCTCCTTCTCCTCCTCGTCTTCGGTTGTCGCAGCCGCAGCCACCGTGTCCCATTCCGGGATGGCCCAGTCCACCTTGATGGTCCGGCCCCATAGCTGGAAGTTGATTCGAAGGAGCTTCTTCCTGGCCATGGCGGCCGCGTGATGGCTCCCGTACTCGATGAACGCGTAGCCTCGGTTGAGGGTTTTGTCCCAGCAACAGACGCTCATCTTGACGTCCACCACGCCCTCCGTGGCACCGCTCATCGCCATCATCACCTCCGCTCGCTTCTTGTCCTTTGGCAGCCCCCCAATGAAGAGGCGGCGATTGTCCACGCTGAAGCGGACTCCAATGCGGTGTCCGGGACGGATCTCGAATTTGTTGAGTTTCTTGACGGCATCCGTGGCTTCGGCGCGCGTGGCGTAGGTAGCGAACGCGTAGCCGCGGTTCTCTCCGCTATAATCCATCACGAGGCGGAGCTGGTAGAGCTTCCCCACCATCTCCAGCACGGGCACCAGCTCATCCTCGTAGAGGTCGCGCGGGATCCTCCCCAGAAACACCTCGCAGCCACGGGCGGGAGGGGGCCCCTGCCAGTCGGGCGGCGGTCCGAACTTCCTCTGTCCGTTCTCCTGGACGATGCTGTACCCCGTGCGCAACATGCGGTCCAGCAAGACCTTCATATAGGCCATGCCGAGCACCGGTGGTTTGGCTACTACGGTGGTGCTGGGGCAGCGCCTTGGGGCCCGGTGGAGCCCTTGACACTCCGCGTGGTCGCCTCGTGCCGACAAAATCACGGGGGGAATCAGCTCCTGAAAAGCCAAATCTCCGGCAGGAACTCGCTTGGCCCAAACCTACAGGCCAGCAGTGAAGAGAGAAAGAGAGAGAGTGGAGACGGATGGAGAAAGAGAGACGCGTTTGTTCGGTCCGTGGGCCTAAATGTGACGTTAGCGTAGCCTGTGCAGTATGCATACAGCGCTTTTGTCAATCCACTGCTGGATGAAGCCCTCCCCCACATTGCACAGAGGAAACAAGAAACACAAACTCACACGGTTCCCGGCATGCGTTTGTTTGTCCTCGGAAATGTTCACCGAGCGATGATTTTGCGTTTCGAGCGGCGCTCACGAGGCGGCGTTTGACTTCGCGCGGTGAACTTTGCCCGTGATGACGTCACTGGGCACGACAGGAGAGGTCGGCGCTGACTTTTAGCGCCGTTTTTTTTCTCCCCATCCAATAGTCCATGAGACGCTTCAAAATGAGACCGTTTTGCCGGTATCAAAGTATGACAAAATAAGAATAGATTTGATCCTTTTTTGGCAACAAAACGGGTGTTTAGATGTTCAAACACCAAACAGAAACCTTCTTCAATGAATCTTAAGATCTGTTTTATTGCCAGAAAGGATACAACCTATTCTTATTTTTCCATAGCCCATGAGATGTCTCCTTTGTCGGTACCACGTGAGGTGGCCTAAATTGAGCAGTTGCAATTTCTCTACGTGGCCAGGGATAAACAAATTCAATGAGTGAGACTATCAAGTAATTTACTTTTATTTTCCATTCAAATAAATGGGTACGACTAAAGTTTTGCTAACTTAGGTGGTACCGAGTTCTGCTCTGGACCATGAGTGGGCCATTTAATCAACTGTGGCCAGTTTTCAACATTGTATGGTCCCTAACAGCAACAGAGCTGTTGTATTACAATTGTGTTCATATTGGATCATCTTTACAACAGAGCAGACATGCAGACAGATCTTAATGCTTAATGCTTTCAAACCCTCGTTGTTGAAATGTGAGTTTACTTGCAAATGGAATCACAGTCCCAAATCATGACCGCAGAATGGTTGGAGCGAGTTGTTGGGGAGGGTGGTGGGTCGGGGGTTGAATTGCCATCATCAAAGCAGCACACGCCCCACCTTATGAACCACACAGAGTAATCATGCGAGCCAGACGTATAGAAATGAGTATTGTTGTTAGTGTAGCATTCACCAAAACGATCCAGGATATGTTTTATTTGGTCACGCCATTCATATTCAGATATTAATTTTGCTTGTGTTTCAGAGTGGGCCGATTCATCTTTGATCTCATGAAGATGCGAAATCGCAAATAGGTTTTGATCAAATTGCTAAAAGGATACAATTTTTAAATGGATATTTGAAATCAATGGAGTGCATGTTTTACAATTCACGCAGCTCAACGACGAAATAAATAATATCGCATGGTTTTAATTAAGTAAAATATTTTATATATCAGAATTTATAAATTTGTGTCATGAATTAGGGTGATGAATTTTGCTTTGACCATCTCTTAAATAACCGCATTTATAATTAGAGCTGGGGTATCATCATATTTCTTAAGTCGTTGATCACTCAACCAAATATATCGGTTTCATTACTCGACAAATTGGATAACAATTAGTTTTTATAAATTTGTCCGCATATGTGCCACTGGATGGGAGGTTATGGGTGCGGCATAATCAGTTGTATTATGCTGGGCGTGGCTTGTAGGGGGTTTCCTACCTTCGAGAAGCGTGACGCTGAAATGGTCGCTGTTTATTAATCCACCCGAGTTACTGACCACGCGTTCCTCTGGTTAAGGAACCTTCACGCAAACTGCGGTCATCCTCGCAGTGCCTTTTGGCTCAGTCACCGAACAAAGACGGTCACTGTATCGCACGCTGTCAGATGTGTTTCTGCAGCCGCCTGGAATACTTTTTATTACCATATTAGGAAGCCACTGGAGCTATACACATTCACATCTAGATTTAAAACTCATTTCTTTAGAACTGCTTTTTGTGTTCTTAGCTCTTTCGGTAAAGTCACGTTGAAGGGAAACAATAAAGTAATAAAATATATAAAAATAAAAATTCTCACGACGTTTCGACCATAACACAAACGGTCATCATGATTTTTATTGTTTTATATATTTTTTATTATTTTATTGTTTCCCTTCAACGTGACTTTACCGAAAGAGCTAAGAATATGAATTACTGCAGTCACGAAAGCTTTAAATTAAAATTTAACTGCTTTGTGTTTAGTCTTTCGTCCTTCCCCCACATCTCTGATTGGCACGGTTAACTACCGTACAGCGCGAAAGAAGTTCAACAACATACATGCACACAAAAGTTATAAGTTTGGTCAATTCACTTAATCGCCTAATCATATCAGCTCCTAGCTATACTGCACTCTTTGTAGGTGAGTAGGTCGGTAGCTGCGCTACTGTTGTGACATTGCCTACACGATTAACTCTGCGGTGGCGAATAGCGCGAGTGGTGTGTGTGTGTGTGATAATTATACATGACGACAGTGGTGTAGCTTGTACAGAATAAGTTAACACGATTTTTAATTTAGAGAGCATCTACATGCAACCGAATCTCACGACGCTATACCACAACAGACGCGTGCACCTAACCGGTAACAACGAGGCGTGATACTTGTCCGGTATTTTAAGAGAGAGACGGCCATAGGCAGAGAAGAGGAGGAAATGTATTTAGCTTGGACGTGGACAGATGGTTGAGGGAAGTAAGTTCCAGATCTTGGAGGCAGCAAGAGGAGAAGGCGAGGCAAATGACGAATCGAGGGTTGACCTCTACACAAGGAGAAGGTCAACTCGCCGCTTCGATCAGAAAGCTTCGGCTCCTGCAGCGCAGAGCGCACGGAGGCGGTGCCTGGTGTAAGAGGGGAGATGAGGCTTGCACGTTGGAACCGCCGACAGTTCAATCTACATTCAGAGACGTTCAATTTGTGTACAGGATGCATTACGCGAGAGCCCGGAGTGCAGCGGAGGGGGGCGAGGCTGATTCATTCGGCCTCAGAGGAACGCCGTGACCCTCAACCGGTCCGTCATCAGTCTCAGCCGTGGTCTATCCGCTGCGGGGTGAAGGGCACCCCCCTTGTTAGTTGCTCTCGGTACTGCAAGGGCCACGTTACACTTCACTCCTGCGTCATGAAGCGATCCCGTAGCTCCGTCTCTACACGGGCTGGGCCAGACGTGGGCAAAGGACGGCCCGTTGGGCTTTTTAATCCGGCCTGCCGAACTTGTCCAAATATTATTATTGATGTTGTTGTTAAATTAAATTTTACCTTGCTCCTGTAATGCCCCCGTTTCCCAGATTAGACGGCGCACTTTGACCGGGAGTGCGGTAATTGTTCTGGGCGCAGGCCTCAGACGTTTTCGTGATGTTTGATCAGTCACGTTATGACACGTTTTTGAATGGTTCATGTTCGTGCAATTTGTTAAAATTGCCTTGCAAATAAATGCTTTGCTACCTTTTAAAGGCCAAATCCTTTCACGTAATGATTTTTGATACCATCATTCATGTTAGTTCACACAAACGCTCCATCCACCACCATCACCACCAACATCACCACCACCATCACCACCACCAGCATCACCACCACCATCAACACCACCAGCATCACCACCAACATCACCACCACCAACAGCACCATCACCACCACCAACATCACCACCACCAACATCACCACCATCACCAACATCACCACCACAAACATCACCAACATCACCACCACCAACAGCACCATCACCACCAACAACATCACCATCACCACCACCAACATCACCACCACCACCACCGACATCACCACCACCACCAACATCACCACCACCAACATCACCACCACCAACATCACCACCACTAACATCCCGACCACCACCAACATCCCCACCACCACCAACATCACCACCACCATCACCACCACCAACATCACCACCAACATCCCCACCACCACCAACATCACCACCAACATCACCACCAACATCCCCACCACCACCAACATCACCACCAACATCACCACCACCATCACCACCACCAACATCACCCCCAACATCCCCACCACCACCAACATCACCACCAACATCACCACCAACACCAACATCACCACCACCACCAACATCACCACCACCATCACCACCACCAACATCCCCACCACCACCAACATCACCAACATCACCACCACCACCAACATCACCACCACCAACAGCACCATCACCACCACCAACATCACCACCACCACCAACATCACCACCACTACCAACACCACCACCACCAACATCACCACCAACATCCCCACCACCACCACCATCACCACCACCAACATCACCACCACCAACATCACCACCACCACCAACATCACCACCACTAACATCCCCACCACCACCAACATCACCACCAACATCACAACCACCAACATCACCACCAACATCACCACCACCACCAACACCACCACCACCAACATCACCACCAACATCCCCACCACCACCAACATCACCACCAACATCACCACCACCATCACCACCACCAACATCCCCACCACCACCAACATCACCACCAACATCACCACTACCAACATCACCACCAACATCACCACCACCACCAACATCACCACCACCAACATCACCACCACCAACATCACCACCACCACCACCATCACCACCACCAACAGCACCATCACAACCACCAACATCACCACCACCAACATCACCACCACAAACATCACCATCACCAACATCACCACCACCAACAGCACCATCATCACCACCAACATCACCATCAACACCACCAACATTACCACCACCACCAACATCACCACCACTAACATCCTCACCACCACCAACATCACCACCACCAACATCACCACCACCACCAACAGCACCATCACCACCACCACTACCAACACCACCACCACCAACATCACCACCAACATCCCCACCACCACCACCAACATCACCACCACCAACATCACCACCACCACCACCACCAACATCACCACCACTAACATCCCCACCACCACCAACATCACCACCAACATCACCACCACCAACATCACCACCAACATCACCACCACCACCAACATCACCACCACCAACACCACCACCACCAACATCACCACCAACATCCCCACCACCACCAACATCACCACCAACATCACCACCACCATCACCACCACCAACATCACCACCAACATCCCCACCACCACCAACATCACCACCAACATCACCACTACCAACATCACCACCAACATCACCACCACCACCAACATCACCACCACCAACATCACCACCACCAACATCACCACCACCACCAACATCACCACCACCAACAGCACCATCACAACCACCAACATCACCACCACCAACATCACCACCACAAACATCACCATCACCAACATCACCACCACCAACAGCACCATCATCACCACCAACATCACCATCAACACCACCAACATTACCACCACCACCAACATCACCACCACTAACATCCTCACCACCACCAACATCACCACCACCAACATCACCACCACCACCAACAGCACCATCACCACCACCACTACCAACACCACCACCACCAACATCACCACCAACATCCCCACTACCACCACCAACATCACCACCACCAACATCACCACCACCACCACCACCAACATCACCACCACTAACATCCCCACCACCACCAACATCACCACCAACATCACCACCACCAACATCACCACCAACATCACCACCACCACCAACATCACCACCACCAACACCACCACCACCAACATCACCACCAACATCCCCACCACCACCAACATCACCACCAACATCACCACCACCATCACCACCACCAACATCACCACCAACATCCCCACCACCACCAACATCACCACCAACATCACCACTACCAACATCACCACCAACATCACCACCACCACCAACATCACCACCACCAACATCACCACCACCAACATCACCACCACCACCAACATCACCACCACCAACAGCACCATCACAACCACCAACATCACCACCACCAACAGCACCATCACCACCACCAACATCACCACCACCAACATCACCACCATCACCAACATCACCACCACAAACATCACCATCACCAACATCACCACCACCAACAGCACCATCACCACCAACAACATCACCATCACCACCACCAACATCACCACCACCACCACCGACATCACCACCACCACCAACATCACCACCACCAACATCACCACCACCAACATCACCACCACCAACATCACCACCACTAACATCCCGACCACCACCAACATCCCCACCACCACCAACATCACCACCACCATCACCACCACCAACATCACCACCAACATCCCCACCACCACCAACATCACCACCAACATCACCACCACCAACATCACCACCACCACCACCAATATCACCACCAACACCACCAACATCACCACCAACATCCCCACCACCACCAACATCACCACCAACATCACCACCACCATCACCACCACCAACATCACCCCCAACATCCCCACCACCACCAACATCACCACCAACATCACCACCAACACCAACATCACCACCAACACCAACATCACCACCACCACCAACATCACCACCACCATCACCACCACCAACATCCCCACCACCACCAACATCACCAACATCACCACCACCACCAACATCACCACCACCAACAGCACCATCACCACCACCAACATCACCACCACCACCAACATCACCACCACTACCAACACCACCACCACCAACATCACCACCAACATCCCCACCACCACCACCATCACCACCACCAACATCACCACCACCAACATCACCACCACCACCACCAACATCACCACCACTAACATCCCCACCACCACCAACATCACCACCAACATCACAACCACCAACATCACCACCAACATCACCACCACCACCAACATCACCACCACCAACACCACCACCACCAACATCACCACCAACATCCCCACCACCACCAACATCACCACCAACATCACCACCACCATCACCACCACCAACATCCCCACCACCACCAACATCACCACCAACATCACCACTACCAACATCACCACCAACATCACCACCACCACCAACATCACCACCACCAACATCACCACCACCAACATCACCACCACCACCAACATCACCACCACCAACAGCACCATCACAACCACCAACATCACCACCACCAACATCACCACCACAAACATCACCATCACCAACATCACCACCACCAACAGCACCATCATCACCACCAACATCACCATCAACACCACCAACATTACCACCACCACCAACATCACCACCACTAACATCCTCACCACCACCAACATCACCACCACCAACATCACCACCACCACCAACAGCACCATCACCACCACCACTACCAACACCACCACCACCAACATCACCACCAACATCCCCACCACCACCACCAACATCACCACCACCAACATCACCACCACCACCAACATCACCACCACTAACATCCCCACCACCACCAACATCACCACCAACATCACCACCACCAACATCACCACCAACATCACCACCACCACCAACATCACCACCACCAACACCACCACCACCAACATCACCACCAACATCCCCACCACCACCAACATCACCACCAACATCACCACCACCATCACCACCACCAACATCACCACCAACATCCCCACCACCACCAACATCACCACCAACATCACCACTACCAACATCACCACCAACATCACCACCACCACCAACATCACCACCACCAACATCACCACCACCAACATCACCACCAACATCACCACCACCAACAGCACCATCACAACCACCAACATCACCACCACCAACATCACCACCACAAACATCACCATCACCAACATCACCACCACCACCACCACCAACAGCACCATCATCACCACCAACATCACCATCAACACCACCAACATTACCACCAACATCACCACCACTAACATCCTCACCACCACCAACATCACCACCACCAACATCACCACCACCACCAACAGCACCACCACCAACATCACCATCACCACCACCAACATCACCACCACCACCAACATCACCACCAACATCACCACCACCAACATCACCACCACCACCAACACCACCACCAACATCACCACCATCACCACCACCAACATCACCACCAACATCCCCACCACCACCAACATCACCACCACCAACATCACCACCACCAACATCACCACCACCACCAACATCGCCACCACCAACAGCACCATCACAACCACCAACATCACCACCACCAACATCAACCACCACAAACATCACCATCACCAACATCACCACCACCAACAGCACCATCATCACCACCAACATCACCATCAACACCACCAACATTACCACCACCACCAACATCACCACCACTAACATCCTCACCATCACCAACATCACCACCACCACCACCAACAGCACCATCATCACCATCAACATCACCATCAACACCACCAACATCACCACCACCACCAACATCACCACCACTAACATCCCCACCACCACCAACATCACCACCACCACCAACATCACCACCAACATCACCACCACCAACATCACCACCAACATCACCACCACCATCACCACCACCAACATCACCCCCAACATCCCCACCACCACCAACATCACAACCACCAACATCACCACCAACACCAACATCACCACCACCACCACCAACATCACCACCACCATCACCACCACCAACATCCCCACCACCACCAACATCACCAACATCACCACCACCACCAACATCACCACCACCAACAGCACCATCACCACCACCAACATCACCACCACCACCAACATCACCACCACCACCACCAACATCACCACCAACATCACCACCACCACCAACATCACCACCACCAACATCACCACCACCAACATCACCACCACCACCAACATCACCACCACCAACAGCACCATCACAACCACCAACATCACCACCACCAACATCACCACCACAAACATCACCATCACCAACATCACCACCACCAACAGCACCATCATCACCACCAACATCACCATCAACACCACCAACATTACCACCACCACCAACATCACCACCACTAACATCCTCACCACCACCAACATCACCACCACCAACATCACCACCACCACCAACAGCACCATCACCACCACCACTACCAACACCACCACCACCAACATCACCATCACCACCACCAACATCACCACCACCACCAACATCACCACCAACATCACCACCACCAACATCACCACCACCACCAACACCACCACCAACATCACCACCATCACCACCACCAACATCACCACCAACATCCCCACCACCACCAACATCACCACCACCAACATCACCACCACCAACATCACCACCACCACCAACATCGCCACCACCAACAGCACCATCACAACCACCAACATCACCACCACCAACATCAACCACCACAAACATCACCATCACCAACATCACCACCACCAACAGCACCATCATCACCACCAACATCACCATCAACACCACCAACATTACCACCACCACCAACATCACCACCACTAACATCCTCACCATCACCAACATCACCACCACCACCACCAACAGCACCATCATCACCATCAACATCACCATCAACACCACCAACATCACCACCACCACCAACATCACCACCACTAACATCCCCACCACCACCAACATCACCACCACCACCAACATCACCACCAACATCACCACCACCAACATCACCACCAACATCACCACCACCATCACCACCACCAACATCACCCCCAACATCCCCACCACCACCAACATCACAACCACCAACATCACCACCAACACCAACATCACCACCACCACCACCAACATCACCACCACCATCACCACCACCAACATCCCCACCACCACCAACATCACCAACATCACCACCACCACCAACATCACCACCACCAACAGCACCATCACCACCACCAACATCACCACCACCACCAACATCACCACCACCACCACCAACATCACCACCAACATCACCACCACCACCAACATCACCACCACCAACATCACCACCACCAACATCACCACCACCACCAACATCACCACCACCAACAGCACCATCACAACCACCAACATCACCACCACCAACATCACCACCACAAACATCACCATCACCAACATCACCACCACCAACAGCACCATCATCACCACCAACATCACCATCAACACCACCAACATTACCACCACCACCAACATCACCACCACTAACATCCTCACCACCACCAACATCACCACCACCAACATCACCACCACCACCAACAGCACCATCACCACCACCACTACCAACACCACCACCACCAACATCACCACCAACATCCCCACCACCACCACCAACATCACCACCACCAACATCACCACCACCACCACCACCAACATCACCACCACTAACATCCCCACCACCACCAACATCACCACCAACATCACCACCACCAACATCACCACCAACATCACCACCACCACCAACATCACCACCACCAACACCACCACCACCAACATCACCACCAACATCCCCACCACCACCAACATCACCACCAACATCACCACCACCATCACCACCACCAACATCACCACCAACATCCCCACCACCACCAACATCACCACCAACATCACCACTACCAACATCACCACCAACATCACCACCACCACCAACATCACCACCACCAACATCACCACCACCACCAACATCACCACCACCAACAGCACCATCACAACCACCAACATCACCACCACCAACATCACCATCACCAACATCACCACCACCAACAGCACCATCATCACCACCAACATCACCATCAACACCACCAACATTACCACCACCACCAACATCACCACCACTAACATCCTCACCACCACCAACATCACCACCACCAACATCACCACCACCACCAACAGCACCATCACCACCACCACTACCAACACCACCACCACCACCAACATCACCACCAACATCACCACCACCACCACCACCAACATCACCACCACTAACATCCACACCACCACCAACATCACCACCAACATCACCACCACCAACATCACCACCAACATCACCACCACCACCAACATCACCACCACCAACACCACCACCACCAACATCACCACCAACATCCCCACCACCACCAACATCACCACCAACATCACCACCACCATCACCACCACCAACATCACCACCAACATCCCCACCACCACCAACATCACCACCAACATCACCACTACCAACATCACCACCAACATCACCACCACCACCAACATCACCACCACCAACATCACCACCACCAACATCACCACCACCAACATCACCACCATCACCAACATCACCACCACAAACATCACCATCACCAACATCACCAGCAACAGCACCATCACCACCAACAACATCACCATCACCACCACCAACATCACCACCACCACCACCGACATCACCACCACCACCAACATCACCACCACCAACATCACCACCACCAACATCACCACCACCAACATCACCACCACTAACATCCCGACCACCACCAACATCCCCACCACCACCAACATCACCACCACCATCACCACCACCAACATCACCACCAACATCCCCACCACCACCAACATCACCACCAACATCACCACCACCAACATCACCACCACCACCACCACCAATATCACCACCAACACCACCAACATCACCACCAACATCCCCACCACCACCAACATCACCACCAACATCACCACCACCATCACCACCACCAACATCACCCCCAACATCCCCACCACCACCAACATCACCACCAACATCACCACCAACACCAACATCACCACCAACACCAACATCACCACCACCACCAACATCACCACCACCATCACCACCACCAACATCCCCACCACCACCAACATCACCAACATCACCACCACCACCAACATCACCACCACCAACAGCACCATCACCACCACCAACATCACCACCACCACCAACATCACCACCACTACCAACACCACCACCACCAACATCACCACCAACATCCCCACCACCACCACCATCACCACCACCAACATCACCACCACCAACATCACCACCACCACCACCAACATCACCACCACTAACATCCCCACCACCACCAACATCACCACCAACATCACAACCACCAACATCACCACCAACATCACCACCACCACCAACATCACCACCACCAACACCACCACCAACATCACCACCAACATCCCCACCACCACCACCATCACCACCACCAACATCCCCACCACCACCAACATCACCACCAACATCACCACTACCAACATCACCACCAACATCACCACCACCACCAACATCACCACCACCAACATCACCACCACCAACATCACCACCACCACCAACATCACCACCACCAACAGCACCATCACAACCACCAACATCACCACCACCAACATCACCACCACAAACATCACCATCACCAACATCACCACCACCAACAGCACCATCATCACCACCAACATCACCATCAACACCACCAACATTACCACCACCACCAACATCACCACCACTAACATCCTCACCACCACCAACATCACCACCACCAACATCACCACCACCACCAACAGCACCATCACCACCACCACTACCAACACCACCACCACCAACATCACCACCAACATCCCCACCACCACCACCAACATCACCACCACCAACATCACCACCACCACCAACATCACCACCACTAACATCCCCACCACCACCAACATCACCACCAACATCACCACCACCAACATCACCACCAACATCACCACCACCACCAACATCACCACCACCAACACCACCACCACCAACATCACCACCAACATCCCCACCACCACCAACATCACCACCAACATCACCACCACCATCACCACCACCAACATCACCACCAACATCCCCACCACCACCAACATCACCACCAACATCACCACTACCAACATCACCACCAACATCACCACCACCACCAACATCACCACCACCAACATCACCACCACCAACATCACCACCACCACCAACATCACCACCACCAACAGCACCATCACAACCACCAACATCACCACCACCAACATCACCACCACAAACATCACCATCACCAACATCACCACCACCACCACCAACAGCACCATCATCACCACCAACATCACCATCAACACCACCAACATTACCACCAACATCACCACCACTAACATCCTCACCACCACCAACATCACCACCACCAACATCACCACCACCACCAACAGCACCACCACCAACATCACCATCACCACCACCAACATCACCACCACCACCAACATCACCACCAACATCACCACCACCAACATCACCACCACCACCAACACCACCACCAACATCACCACCATCACCACCACCAACATCACCACCAACATCCCCACCACCACCAACATCACCACCACCAACATCACCACCACCAACATCACCACCACCACCAACATCGCCACCACCAACAGCACCATCACAACCACCAACATCACCACCACCAACATCAACCACCACAAACATCACCATCACCAACATCACCACCACCAACAGCACCATCATCACCACCAACATCACCATCAACACCACCAACATTACCACCACCACCAACATCACCACCACTAACATCCTCACCATCACCAACATCACCACCACCACCACCAACAGCACCATCATCACCATCAACATCACCATCAACACCACCAACATCACCACCACCACCAACATCACCACCACTAACATCCCCACCACCACCAACATCACCACCACCACCAACATCACCACCAACATCACCACCACCAACATCACCACCAACATCACCACCACCATCACCACCACCAACATCACCCCCAACATCCCCACCACCACCAACATCACAACCACCAACATCACCACCAACACCAACATCACCACCACCACCACCAACATCACCACCACCATCACCACCACCAACATCCCCACCACCACCAACATCACCAACATCACCACCACCACCAACATCACCACCACCAACAGCACCATCACCACCACCAACATCACCACCACCACCAACATCACCACCACCACCACCAACATCACCACCAACATCACCACCACCACCAACATCACCACCACCAACATCACCACCACCAACATCACCACCACCACCAACATCACCACCACCAACAGCACCATCACAACCACCAACATCACCACCACCAACATCACCACCACAAACATCACCATCACCAACATCACCACCACCAACAGCACCATCATCACCACCAACATCACCATCAACACCACCAACATTACCACCACCACCAACATCACCACCACTAACATCCTCACCACCACCAACATCACCACCACCAACATCACCACCACCACCAACAGCACCATCACCACCACCACTACCAACACCACCACCACCAACATCACCACCAACATCCCCACCACCACCACCAACATCACCACCACCAACATCACCACCACCACCAACATCACCACCACTAACATCCCCACCACCACCAACATCACCACCAACATCACCACCACCAACATCACCACCAACATCACCACCAACATCACCACCACCAACACCACCACCACCAACATCACCACCAACATCCCCACCACCACCAACATCACCACCAACATCACCACCACCATCACCACCACCAACATCACCACCAACATCCCCACCACCACCAACATCACCACCAACATCACCACTACCAACATCACCACCAACATCACCACCACCACCAACATCACCACCACCAACATCACCACCACCAACATCACCACCACCACCAACATCACCACCACCAACAGCACCATCACAACCACCAACATCACCACCACCAACATCACCACCACAAACATCACCATCACCAACATCACCACCACCACCACCACCAACAGCACCATCATCACCACCAACATCACCATCAACACCACCAACATTACCACCAACATCACCACCACTAACATCCTCACCACCACCAACATCACCACCACCAACATCACCACCACCACCAACAGCACCACCACCAACATCACCATCACCACCACCAACATCACCACCACCACCAACATCACCACCAACATCACCACCACCAACATCACCACCACCACCAACACCACCACCAACATCACCACCATCACCACCACCAACATCACCACCAACATCCCCACCACCACCAACATCACCACCACCAACATCACCACCACCAACATCACCACCACCACCAACATCACCACCACCAACAGCACCATCACAACCACCAACATCACCACCACCAACATCAACCACCACAAACATCACCATCACCAACATCACCACCACCAACAGCACCATCATCACCACCAACATCACCATCAACACCACCAACATTACCACCACCACCAACATCACCACCACTAACATCCTCACCATCACCAACATCACCACCACCAACAGCACCATCATCACCATCAACATCACCATCAACACCACCAACATCACCACCACCACCAACATCACCACCAACATCACCACCAACACCAACATCACCACCACCACCAACATCACCACCACCATCACCACCACCAACATCCCCACCACCACCAACATCACCAACATCACCACCACCACCAACATCACCACCACCAACAGCACCATCACCACCACCAACATCACCACCACCACCAACATCACCACCACTACCAACACCACCACCACCAACATCACCACCAACATCCCCACCACCACCACCATCACCACCACCAACATCACCACCACCAACATCACCACCACCACCAACATCACCACCACTAACATCCCCACCACCACCAACATCACCACCAACATCACAACCACCAACATCACCACCAACATCACCACCACCACCAACACCACCACCACCAACATCACCACCAACATCCCCACCACCACCAACATCACCACCAACATCACCACCACCATCACCACCACCAACATCCCCACCACCACCAACATCACCACCAACATCACCACTACCAACATCACCACCAACATCACCACCACCACCAACATCACCACCACCAACATCACCACCACCAACATCACCACCACCACCAACATCACCACCACCAACAGCACCATCACAACCACCAACATCACCACCACCAACATCACCACCACAAACATCACCATCACCAACATCACCACCACCAACAGCACCATCATCACCACCAACATCACCATCAACACCACCAACATTACCACCACCACCAACATCACCACCACTAACATCCTCACCACCACCAACATCACCACCACCAACATCACCACCACCACCAACAGCACCATCACCACCACCACTACCAACACCACCACCACCAACATCACCACCAACATCCCCACCACCACCACCAACATCACCACCACCAACATCACCACCACCACCACCACCAACATCACCACCACTAACATCCCCACCACCACCAACATCACCACCAACATCACCACCACCAACATCACCACCAACATCACCACCACCACCAACATCACCACCACCAACACCACCACCACCAACATCACCACCAACATCCCCACCACCACCAACATCACCACCAACATCACCACCACCATCACCACCACCAACATCACCACCAACATCCCCACCACCACCAACATCACCACCAACATCACCACTACCAACATCACCACCAACATCACCACCACCACCAACATCACCACCACCAACATCACCACCACCAACATCACCACCACCACCAACATCACCACCACCAACAGCACCATCACAACCACCAACATCACCACCACCAACATCACCACCACAAACATCACCATCACCAACATCACCACCACCAACAGCACCATCATCACCACCAACATCACCATCAACACCACCAACATTACCACCACCACCAACATCACCACCACTAACATCCTCACCACCACCAACATCACCACCACCAACATCACCACCACCACCAACAGCACCATCACCACCACCACTACCAACACCACCACCACCAACATCACCACCAACATCCCCACTACCACCACCAACATCACCACCACCAACATCACCACCACCACCACCACCAACATCACCACCACTAACATCCCCACCACCACCAACATCACCACCAACATCACCACCACCAACATCACCACCACCACCAACATCACCACCACCAACACCACCACCACCAACATCACCACCAACATCCCCACCACCACCAACATCACCACCAACATCACCACCACCATCACCACCACCAACATCACCACCAACATCCCCACCACCACCAACATCACCACCAACATCACCACTACCAACATCACCACCAACATCACCACCACCACCAACATCACCACCACCAACATCACCACCACCAACATCACCACCACCACCAACATCACCACCACCAACAGCACCATCACAACCACCAACATCACCACCACCAACAGCACCATCACCACCACCAACATCACCACCACCAACATCACCACCATCACCAACATCACCACCACAAACATCACCATCACCAACATCACCACCACCAACAGCACCATCACCACCAACAACATCACCATCACCACCACCAACATCACCACCACCACCACCGACATCACCACCACCACCAACATCACCACCACCAACATCACCACCACCAACATCACCACCACCAACATCACCACCACTAACATCCCGACCACCACCAACATCCCCACCACCACCAACATCACCACCACCATCACCACCACCAACATCACCACCAACATCCCCACCACCACCAACATCACCACCAACATCACCACCACCAACATCACCACCACCACCACCAATATCACCACCAACACCACCAACATCACCACCAACATCCCCACCACCACCAACATCACCACCAACATCACCACCACCATCACCACCACCAACATCACCCCCAACATCCCCACCACCACCAACATCACCACCAACATCACCACCAACACCAACATCACCACCAACACCAACATCACCACCACCACCAACATCACCACCACCATCACCACCACCAACATCCCCACCACCACCAACATCACCAACATCACCACCACCACCAACATCACCACCACCAACAGCACCATCACCACCACCAACATCACCACCACCACCAACATCACCACCACTACCAACACCACCACCACCAACATCACCACCAACATCCCCACCACCACCACCATCACCACCACCAACATCACCACCACCAACATCACCACCACCACCACCAACATCACCACCACTAACATCCCCACCACCACCAACATCACCACCAACATCACAACCACCAACATCACCACCAACATCACCACCACCACCAACATCACCACCACCAACACCACCACCACCAACATCACCACCAACATCCCCACCACCACCAACATCACCACCAACATCACCACCACCATCACCACCACCAACATCCCCACCACCACCAACATCACCACCAACATCACCACTACCAACATCACCACCAACATCACCACCACCACCAACATCACCACCACCAACATCACCACCACCAACATCACCACCACCACCAACATCACCACCACCAACAGCACCATCACAACCACCAACATCACCACCACCAACATCACCACCACAAACATCACCATCACCAACATCACCACCACCAACAGCACCATCATCACCACCAACATCACCATCAACACCACCAACATTACCACCACCACCAACATCACCACCACTAACATCCTCACCACCACCAACATCACCACCACCAACATCACCACCACCACCAACAGCACCATCACCACCACCACTACCAACACCACCACCACCAACATCACCACCAACATCCCCACCACCACCACCAACATCACCACCACCAACATCACCACCACCACCAACATCACCACCACTAACATCCCCACCACCACCAACATCACCACCTCACCACCACCAACATCACCACCAACATCACCACCACCACCAACATCACCACCACCAACACCACCACCACCAACATCACCACCAACATCCCCACCACCACCAACATCACCACCAACATCACCACCACCATCACCACCACCAACATCACCACCAACATCCCCACCACCACCAACATCACCACCAACATCACCACTACCAACATCACCACCAACATCACCACCACCACCAACATCACCACCACCAACATCACCACCACCAACATCACCACCACCACCAACATCACCACCACCAACAGCACCATCACAACCACCAACATCACCACCACCAACATCACCACCACAAACATCACCATCACCAACATCACCACCACCACCACCACCAACAGCACCATCATCACCACCAACATCACCATCAACACCACCAACATTACCACCAACATCACCACCACTAACATCCTCACCACCACCAACATCACCACCACCAACATCACCACCACCACCAACAGCACCACCACCAACATCACCATCACCACCACCAACATCACCACCACCACCAACATCACCACCAACATCACCACCACCAACATCACCACCACCACCAACACCACCACCAACATCACCACCATCACCACCACCAACATCACCACCAACATCCCCACCACCACCAACATCACCACCACCAACATCACCACCACCAACATCACCACCACCACCAACATCGCCACCACCAACAGCACCATCACAACCACCAACATCACCACCACCAACATCAACCACCACAAACATCACCATCACCAACATCACCACCACCAACAGCACCATCATCACCACCAACATCACCATCAACACCACCAACATTACCACCACCACCAACATCACCACCACTAACATCCTCACCATCACCAACATCACCACCACCACCACCAACAGCACCATCATCACCATCAACATCACCATCAACACCACCAACATCACCACCACCACCAACATCACCACCACTAACATCCCCACCACCACCAACATCACCACCACCACCAACATCACCACCAACATCACCACCACCAACATCACCACCAACATCACCACCACCATCACCACCACCAACATCACCCCCAACATCCCCACCACCACCAACATCACAACCACCAACATCACCACCAACACCAACATCACCACCAACACCACCAACATCACCACCACCATCACCACCACCAACATCCCCACCACCACCAACATCACCAACATCACCACCACCAACATCACCACCACCAACAGCACCATCACCACCACCAACATCACCACCACCACCAACATCACCACCACCACCACCAACATCACCACCAACATCACCACCACCACCAACATCACCACCACCAACATCACCACCACCAACATCACCACCACCACCAACATCACCACCACCAACAGCACCATCACAACCACCAACATCACCACCACCAACATCACCACCACAAACATCACCATCACCAACATCACCACCACCAACAGCACCATCATCACCACCAACATCACCATCAACACCACCAACATTACCACCACCACCAACATCACCACCACTAACATCCTCACCACCACCAACATCACCACCACCAACATCACCACCACCACCAACAGCACCATCACCACCACCACTACCAACACCACCACCACCAACATCACCATCACCACCACCAACATCACCACCACCACCAACATCACCACCAACATCACCACCACCAACATCACCACCACCACCAACACCACCACCAACATCACCACCATCACCACCACCAACATCACCACCAACATCCCCACCACCACCAACATCACCACCACCAACATCACCACCACCAACATCACCACCACCACCAACATCGCCACCACCAACAGCACCATCACAACCACCAACATCACCACCACCAACATCAACCACCACAAACATCACCATCACCAACATCACCACCACCAACAGCACCATCATCACCACCAACATCACCATCAACACCACCAACATTACCACCACCACCAACATCACCACCACTAACATCCTCACCATCACCAACATCACCACCACCACCACCAACAGCACCATCATCACCATCAACATCACCATCAACACCACCAACATCACCACCACCACCAACATCACCACCACTAACATCCCCACCACCACCAACATCACCACCACCACCAACATCACCACCAACATCACCACCACCAACATCACCACCAACATCACCACCACCATCACCACCACCAACATCACCCCCAACATCCCCACCACCACCAACATCACAACCACCAACATCACCACCAACACCAACATCACCACCACCACCACCAACATCACCACCACCATCACCACCACCAACATCCCCACCACCACCAACATCACCAACATCACCACCACCACCAACATCACCACCACCAACAGCACCATCACCACCACCAACATCACCACCACCACCAACATCACCACCACCACCACCAACATCACCACCAACATCACCACCACCAACATCACCACCACCAACATCACCACCACCAACATCACCACCACCACCAACATCACCACCACCAACAGCACCATCACAACCACCAACATCACCACCACCAACATCACCACCACAAACATCACCATCACCAACATCACCACCACCAACAGCACCATCATCACCACCAACATCACCATCAACACCACCAACATTACCACCACCACCAACATCACCACCACTAACATCCTCACCACCACCAACATCACCACCACCAACATCACCACCACCACCAACAGCACCATCACCACCACCACTACCAACACCACCACCACCAACATCACCACCAACATCCCCACCACCACCACCAACATCACCACCACCAACATCACCACCACCACCACCAACATCACCACCACTAACATCCCCACCACCACCAACATCACCACCAACATCACCACCACCAACATCACCACCAACATCACCACCACCACCAACATCACCACCACCAACACCACCACCACCAACATCACCACAACCCACCACCACCAACATCACCACCAACATACCACCACCATCACCACCACCAACATCACCACCAACATCCCCACCACCACCAACATCACCACCAACATCACCACTACCAACATCACCACCAACATCACCACCACCACCAACATCACCACCACCAACATCACCACCACCAACATCACCACCACCACCAACATCACACCACCAACAGCACCATCACAACCACCAACATCACCACCACCAACATCACCACCACAAACATCACCATCACCAACATCACCACCACCAACAGCACCATCATCACCACCAACATCACCATCAACACCACCAACATTACCACCACCACCAACAACACCACCACTAACATCCTCACCACCACCAACATCACCACCACCAACATCACCACCACCACCAACAACCACACCACCACCACTACCAACACCACCACCACCAACATCACCACCAACATCCCCACTACCACCAACATCACCACCACCAACATCACCACCACCACCACCACCAACATCACCACCACTAACATCCCCACCACCACCAACATCACCACCAACACCACCACCAACATCACCACACACACACCACACACAACATCACACACCACAACCAACATCACCACCAACATCCCCACCACCACCAACATCACCACCAACATCACCACCACCATCACCACCACCAACATCACCACCAACATCCCCACCACCACCAACATCACCACCAACATCACCACTACCAACATACATCACCACCACCAACATCACCACCACCAACATCACCACCACCACCAACATCACCACCACCAACAGCACCATCACAACCACCAACATCACCACCACCAACAGCACCATCACCACCACCAACATCACCACCACCAACATCACCACCATCACCAACATCACCACCACAAACATCACCATCACCAACATCACCACCACCAACAGCACCATCACCACCAACAACATCACCATCACCACCAACATC